>NW_019944452.1:0-19819 GCF_002910315.2 Salvelinus sp. IW2-2015 | reverse complement strand
TGTGTTTGTGTGTGAGTGTGAGTGTGAGTGTGAGTGTGAGTGTGAGTGTGTGTGTGTGTGTAGATATTGATACTGCTGATACTACTGATACTATTGATACTACTACTGATACTGCTGATACTACTACTGATACTGCTGATACTACTACTGATACTATTGATACTACTACTGATACTGCTGATACTACTGATACTGCTGATACTACTACTGATACTATTGATACTACTACTGATACTGCTGATACTACTGATACTGCTGATACTACTACTGATACTGCTGATGTATGTATGTGTGTGTGTGTGTGTGTATGTGTGTGCTTATGTGTGTGTATGTGTGTGACTCCAAAATCCAACCAAACTGATGAATAGAGGCAGTCCACTGCTCAATACGCAGTTCATTCTATTGTTAACACGAGTGAGGCTCAGTACGTATTAGTTTAGGATGTTCTTATACAGATGTAGGATCTTCATTTGAGACAGTTTGCTACGGCAAGAAAATGCAGCAACAAGAAATGTGAATTATTATGTGGATTATAAATTAATTAGTTGTAATTTTTGTATTTGTTGATACATTTCAGATCAAGTTTCAAACTATAAATAGCGAAATGTAGAAGTCTTTTTAAAACTCAAATACACTTAATAGTTTGCATTTCCTGTTGTGGAGGAAAATTCTCAGAAGGAAAAATAATGATCAAATGAAGATTCTACATCTGTAGGTCAGCAATACTGTGGACTAGAAGTCTGCTAAATTATATTAATATTAATATGTAAATTATACGGCTGTTACTTTCTGAGCTCAAAGAGAAGCACAAAACACAAAATAAAATAAAATAATTCAGAAATAAAGTGAAACTGATCAAAAGCAGAAAATTCAACACTGAAGGCGAGAAACATAACATCTTCAAAAGAAACAAATTCAGATTTAAGAATATAATTTAAAGTGAGATGATATGTAATATGAGTAGTAGTAGATACTACAAGTTAACGTTGAGAGATAAATATGTTATTAAACACATTTTCTCTCACAAATGTATAATTTATTCATCTGTAATCAAACTATCCTCCACAATGACTCTCTCCTTCGGAAAACAATAATTAAAACATTTAAAAAATATGTATTTTGTAAGATGACGATGATGAAGAAGAGTTGTAATATATGTTTATTTATATACAGTATTTTGTATTCATGATTACATATACATCTAGTGCTTATTAATCATGACAAGTACTAATGTAATACCAAGAAACCTTGTTAGAGAGCCTCCACACAACATTATTGTCATGTATACAACACACTGGCGTCATTGAATATTCACCCAAAACACTGGCGTCATTGAATATTCACCCAAAACACTGGCGTCATTGAATATTCACCCAAAACACTGCGGCATTTAATATCACCCAAAACACTGGCGCATATATTCACCCAAAAAACTGGCGTCACTTGATATATTACACCAAAAAACTGGCGTCATTGAATATTCTACCCAAAACCTGGGCTCATTTGAATATTCACCAAAACACTGGCAGTCATTGAATTCACAAAATGGTCTGAATACCCAAACACTGGCAGTCATTGAATATTCACCCAAAACACTGGCATATTGAATATCCACCCAAAACACTGCATCATTGAATATTCACCAAACAACTGGCATCATTGAAATATTCACCCAAAATGCATCATTGATATTCCACAACCACTGGTCATTGAATATTCCAGCCCAAAACACTGGCATCATTGAATATTCCACCAAAACATCTCGCTAATAACGCAAAACACTGCATCATGAATAATTCACCCAAAACACTTGGCATCATGAATATTCACCCAAAACACTGGCGTCATTGAATATTCACCCAAACACTGGCATCAATTGAATATTTCACCACAAACACTGATCATTTGAATATTCACCCAAAAAGCACGGCATCATTTAATTATGGTCACCCAAAACAACTGTGCATCATTGAATATTACCCAAAACAACTGGTAATCATTGAATATTCACCCAAACACTGGAGTCATTGAATTCAAAAATGATCTGAAATTCACCCAAACACCGGCATCATTAATATTCAGCCCAAAACACTGAATCATTGATATCTCACCCAAAACTCATTCCCGCACGTACACCAAATAGCCGGACCGGTTTACATCTTTTTAAAAATCTAATCAAGGGACTGGATGAGGGATGCATTAGAAAAATAAACGGTAAGTCTCCGTGTGATTCCTGTGTATTCCTGTCAGAGAGTAGCCAATGCATAGGCAGACAGACAGAAGACAAGACAGACAGACAGGCAGACAGGCAGACAACAGACCAGACAGACAGACAGACAGACAGACAGACGAGAAGAGAGACAGACAGAGATCAGACAGACAGACAGACCAGACAGACAGACAGACAGACAGACAGACAGACAGGCAACAGACAGACAGACAGAGCAACAGACAACAGACGACAGACAGACAGAGAGCAGACAGACAGACAGAACAGACAGCAGACAGACAGACAGACAGACAGACAGAGAGACAGCAACAGAGAGGCAGACAAGAGAGGCAAGACAGAACAGACAAGACAGACCAGACAGACAGACAGACAGACAGACAGAACAGACAGACAACAGAGGCAGACAGACCAGAGAGGCTGACAGAGAGGCATAAGAAAGACCAGACAGCAGGCAGACAGACAGACAGACAGACAGACAGACAGACAGAACAGAGAGGCAGACAGAGAAAAGGCAGACAGACAAACAGGCAGAGCGAACAGACAGAGAGGCAGACAGACAGACAGAGAGGCAGACAGACAGACAGAAAGAGACGACAGCAGCAGACAGACAAAGGCAGACAGACAGAGAGCAGACAGACAGACACAGACAGACAGACAGACAGACAGACAGACAGACAGACAGACAGACAGACAGGACAGACACAGACGACAGACAGACAGACAGACAGGCAGGAAGACAGACAGAGACAGAAGACAGACAGACAGACAGACAGACAGACAGACAGACAGACAGACAGACAACAAGACAGACAGACACGGACAGAGAGCAGAGAGACAGACAGACAGACAGACAGGCAGACAGACAGAGAGGCAAAGAGACAGACAACAGACAGACAGACAGAGAGGCAGACAGACAGACAGACAGACAGACAGACAGACAGACAGGCAGACAGACAGAGAGGCAGAGAGACAGACAGACAGACAGACAGACAGACAGACAGACAGACAGGCAGACAGACAGAGAGCGAGAGACAGACAGACAGACAGACAGACAGACAGACAGAGAGGCAACAGAGAGGCAGACAGAGAGGCAGACAGAGAGGCAGACAGACAGAGAGGTGCTCTCCTCCGTAACTTGACATTACAGTAATGTACCTCATTAAAAGCTGCGTCCAGTGCTCAGCGTTCCAACCAGGGCTTTGATTTAATAGGCAGTGAAGAAAGGAAAGCTGGGAAACGGTGTGTGTGTGTGTGTGTGGTGTGTGTGTGTGCGTGTGTGTGTGTGTGTGGTGTGTGTGTGTGTGGTGTGTGTGTGTGTGTGTGTTGTGTGTGTTGTGTGTGTGTGTGTCTCAGTGGTGTGTGTGTGTGTGTGTCTCGGTGTGGTGTGTGTGTTAGTGTTGTGTGTGTGTGTGTGTGTGTCTCGGTTGTGTTGGTAGAGAGGGGCACGTCTGATCAGGCAGTAGAGAGGGGACGGCGTGATGACGAGCTACGGAGTGCAAAACGTCCCCCCTTTCAGACTGCAGGTACCAGCTTATTCCTAACTAACCAATCAAAAACAAACAGACAAATGGAGAGGAAAGAAAAGGACAGGAAAATAAAGGAAGGGAGAGAAAGGAGAGAGGGCTTCCAAATCATGAGGACCACCAGACTGATCAAAGACTGAGCAAGACTAAACAAGACTGAACAAGACTGAGCAAGACTAAACAAGACTGAACAAGACTAAACAAGACTAAACAAGACTGAACAAGACTGAACAAGACTAAACAAGAGTAAACAAGACCTGAGCAAGACTAAACAAGACTGAAGAGAGACTGAGCAAGACTAAACAAGACTAAACAAGACTGAACAAGACTAAACAAGACTAAACAAGATTAAACAAGACTGAGCAAGACTAAACAAGACTGAGCAAGACTGAGCAAGACTGAACACGACTGAGCAAGACTCAAGAAACAAGACTGACAAGACTGAACAAGATGATCAAGACTAAACAAGACTAAACACGACTGAGCAAGACGCAGCAAGACTAAACAGACTGAGCAAGAACTGAGCAAGACTAACCAAGACGACAGATCACAAACTGAGCAAGACTGAGCAAGACTGAGCAAGAACTGAAACAGACTGAGCAAGACTAAACAAGACTGAGCAAGACTAAACAGACTGAACAAGACTGACACGACTGAGCAAAACTGAGCAAGACTGAGCAAGACTAAAACAAGACTGAGCAAGACTGAGCAAGACTGAGCAAGACTGAGCAAGACTGAGCAAGACTGAGCAAGACGAACAAGACTGAGCAAGACTGAACAGACTGAGCAAGACTGATCAAGACTGAGCAAGACTAAACAAGACTAAACAAGACTGAACAAGACTGAACAACGACTGAGCAAGACTAACAAGACTGAACAAGACTAAACAGAACTAGCAAGACTGAACACGACTGAGCAAGACTAAACAAGACTAAACAAGACTGAGCCAAGACTGAGCAGAGAGCAAGACTAAGCAAGAGCTGAACACGACTGAGCAAGACTAAACAAGACTAAACAAGACTGAGCAAGACTGAGCAAGACTGAGCAAGAACTAAACAAGACAAACAAACTGGGCAAGAGTAAACAAGACTGAGCAAGACTAACAAGACTGAGCAAGACTAAAACAGACTAAACAAGATGCAAAGACTAAACAAACTACACAAGACTAAAACAAGACTGAACAAGAACTGAGCAAGACAAACAACATGTTCTGAAACACTCCCTCTGAGATAAAACACAAGAAAATAATGCAATACATAAGATTATAAAAATAATATACTGCACGTTTGGAAATGGATTGGATTAGGACAAATGATGAAAAAATAAAGCTTGATCTAGAGAATGAAATTGATTTAGAAAAGAAGCTGGAATCTTCAAAAGCAGACACAAGACATGACGAGATATTAAAATGGCCTGAGCTGATATCCACATCTGATGAACAGCTTTTGTCCTCTATTTAATGCCCATTATATGCCATGTTGACTCTTCACACAATACAGGCACAATCAACTAGAAATAATTTATTCCTGTCAACAAATATTTTATTTTCTCATAAAATCGTAAGGGTTTATAAAGATTAATACAACTTGGGGGAATCTAATGACTCAGGAAACTATGAATTATGGGCCATATCTTTGTCTCTTATCTCCCTCTCAGTCCATCACATTCTCTCTTCTTCTTTCCTCTCTCTTCTATCAATCAATCAATCAATCAATCAAATGTATTTATAAAGCCCTTTTTACATCAACAGATGTCACAAAGTGCTTATACAGAAACCCAGCCAAAAAACAATGCAGATATTGAACCCGGACCAGACCAGACCAGACACCCACACACAGGCTACTCCTACCCTATCACCACCCTGTCCAGTCCAGCCTAACATACAGACAGTACCTCCTACCCCATCGCCCACCCTGTCCAGTCCAGCTCTAACATACAGACAGGCTACCTCCTACCCATCACCACCCTGTCCAGTCCAGCTCTAACATACAGACAGGCTACCTCCTACCCCATCGCCACCCTGTCCAGCCAGCTCTAACATACAGACAGGCTACCTCCTACCCCATCGCCACCCTGTCCAGGCAGCTCTAACATACAGACAGGCTACCTCCTACCCCATCGCCACCCTGTCCAGGCCAGCTCTAACATACAGACAGGCTACCTCCTACCCCATCACCACCCTGTCCAGGCCAGCTCTAACACACAGGCTACCTCCTACCCCATCACCACCCTGTCCAGGCCGCTCTAACATACAGACAGGTACCTCCTACCCCATCGCCACCCTGTCCAGTCAGCTCTAACATACAGACAGGCTACCTCCTACCCCATCACCACCTGTCCAGTCCAGCTCTAACATACAGACAGGCTACTCCTATCCCATCACCCCCTGTCCAGCCAGCTCTACATACAGACAGGCTACCTCCTACCCCATCCAGTCCAGCTCTAACATACAAGACAGGCTACCCTACCCCATCGCCATCCTGTCCAGTCCAGCTCTAACATACAGACAGGCTACCTCCTACCCATCGCCACCCTGTCAGTCCAGCTCTAACATACAGACAGGCTACCTCCTACCCATCGCCACCCTGTCCAGGCCAGCTCTAACATACAGACAGGCTACCTCCTACCCATCGCCATCCTGTCCAGTCCAGCTCTAACATACAGACAGGCTACTCCTACCCATCACACCCGTCCGAGTCCAGCTTAACATACGACAGGCTACCTCCTACCCATCACCACCCTGTCCAGGCAGCTCTAACATACAGACAGGCTACACTACCCATCACCACCCTGTCCAGTCCAGCTCTAACATACAGACAGGCTACCTCCTACCCTATCCAGTCCAGCTCTAACATACAGACAGGCTACCTCCTACCCCATCGCCATCCTGTCCAGTCCAGCCTCTAAACATACAGACAGCTACCTCCTACCCCATCACCACCCTGTCCAGTCCAGCTCTAACATACAGACAGGCTACCTCCTACCCTATCCAGTCCAGCTCTAACATACAGACAGGCTACCTCCTACCCATCACCACCCTGTCCAGTCCAGCTCTAAATACAGACAGGCTACCTCCTACCCCATCACACCCTTCCAGTCCAGCTCTAACATACAGACAGGCTACCTCCTACCCATCACCACCTGTCCAGCCAGTCTAACATACAGACAGGACCTCCTACCCATCACCACCCTGCCAGTCCAGCTCTAACAAACAGACAGGCTACCTCCTACCCTATCCAGTCCAGCTCTAACATACAGAACAGGCTACCTCCTACCCCATCGCCATCCTGTCCAGTCCAGCTCTAACATACAGACAGGCTACCTCCTACCCATCACCACCCTGTCCAGTCCAGCTCTAACAAACAGACAGGCTACCTTCCTATCCCATCCAGTCCAGCTCTAACATACAGACAGGCTACTCTACCCCATCGCCATCCTGTCCGTCCAGCTCTAACATACAGACAGGCTACCTCCTACCCCATCACCACCCTGTCCAGTCCAGCTCTAACATACAGACAGCTACCTCCTATCCCATTCACCACCCTGTCCAGTCCAGCTCTAACATACAGACAGGCTACCTCCTACCCCATCACCACCCTGTCCAGTCCAGCTCTAACATATAGACAGGCTACCTCCTACCCCATCACCACCCTGTCCAGGCCAGCTCTAACATACAGACAGAGCCCCCGTTGTTAATCCTGTTACCAGCCGGGCCCTGCCTAGTGTGTGTCTGCCTGCGTGGGGGGGGTGCCTGTTTAAGGGGTATCCCAGCCCCACCAGATTAACTAACACTGCAGACCATTATCACATTTACAACCAGCCTTATGCACGGACCAACAGACATCTGCCCTACTTTCCCCCGGTTAATATAGCAGCAACTAATCTGGTTAGGAGAGAGAGAGAGAGACAGAGAGCCGGAGCTGGCCCGGGCCGGGTGGGGCGAGCCGATCGGCTATCAGTCTGTGGATCTGGGCCGTGATGGCGGTGCCGTGGTGACAGCATGGGGTGGTGGGTTTAAAGTGGCTGTCACTTCTCTAGTGGTGGAGCAGTGGCTGAATGGCGTCACAGCTACTTACCGCTCGTTAGGCTCGTTAGGTTCGTTAGGCTCGTTAGGCTCGTTAGGCTTAACAAACCCTGTCCACTGATAGCACTAATGAGGGAGCAGGAGTGAGACGAGAGGAGAGCGACCGACCGCCTGTCACACCCGGCAAAACCGCTAGTCCACGCTAGCTTGCAAGCAACACACCCACTCTATTGTCCCCCCCCTCCCGTCCCCCTGTCCCGTCCCCCCATCCCCCCCTCCCGTCCCCCCGTCAGCTGTGGCATCCCAAGATTGTCCGCACCACCCCCTTCTCCCAGAGTGAGGGGGACGGAGGGGAAACATCAAGAAGTATGTAAAGTGATTATTTACATGGGGGTTATTTGTGCTGTTGTTCACCTCTAAGTCTGTTTCAATGGATGTTCTGTGGATAGACAGAAGAACAAGATGGCTACCACTTTGAAAAAGTGAAACGATAAACAACGTTTCTGTGGCGTTTTAAAACGCTTCATTGTTCCTGATGCTTTGGTTGAATTCCAATTTTACATGTTAATGAGTTAATGTCATGCGCTCAGATCTCCTTTTAAATATCATCTCGACTGACAGATTATTTATCCCTCTTATCTAGACCTTTGGGTGTAAAACGGTAGTACATTTGATGTAACAGGACATGTCAGTGGTGTGCCAAGTTCCAGGCCAATAGTAATGCTATATTTACAGGTGGAAACAAACACCTGATCTGAATATTCTGTGTAACACAAGTAGCATTAAAATGCTATTGAATTGATTGGAATCCATTAAAATTCCCGTCTCCATCAGTCCTGCTGAACGTGCCCCTGTTGGACTCCTAATGGCCTGTGTTGTAACTCCTGTCCATCAGCCAGTCTGCTATAGTGACTCACTTGGCATCTCTGGACACAAACAAACAGTCTCTGCGGCTGGCTCTCTCAAGCCTGATCCAGTCCTGTCTGGTAAGAGAGAGTCACAGCACTAGTCTGTGCTGCAGACAGAGTGATACAGGGCCATAAGCCCGGCCGTGTCTATGACTGGGACTTCGGGGAACAACCAAGCCATGCCAAGCCATGCCAAGCCAGGCTACAGTATGCCATGCTTAATAACCCGGGTGCTACTTAGCCTGCCCTGAGTCAACATAGAGTACCACCCTGTCTCATGTCTCGTTCCTTCCCTTCCCTCCCTCCCTCCCTCCCTCCCTCCCTCACTCTCCTCTCTCTCTCCCCCTCCCTCCCTCCCTCCCTCCCTCCCTCCCTCTCCTCCCTCCCTCCCTCCCTCCCTCCTCCCTCTCTCTCCCTCCCTCCTCTCCCTCTCTCTCTCTACCTCCCGTTCTCCCTCTCTCTCTCCCTCTGTCTGGATTTCTTTCCAAGAAGAGTTTGCAAAAGGAGTTCCTAAGCCGGCATACCAAAATTCTCCTCCTCCTCCTCCTCCTCCTTCCTCCCCTCCCTCGCTCCCTCCATCCATACTGATGCGTATGCTTTTCTTGAAGAGTCCCTGTCCTCCCCTCCTCCTCCTACTCCCTCAGGTCTCACCCCCCCCCCCACCCTCTTCTTGTTCCTGTGATCTCAGTGCACCTTAACTAAACAGGCCCAGAGCAGTGTTCACGCACGTGACGATGGCTTTGTTAAATTAAGAACTGTCAGAGCAAGGGCAAGACGAAGAGGAGACAGTTAAACACACGAGAGGAAGAGAGACAGGTATTGAAGTGAGGAGAGAGAGGGGGGGACGGAGGGTGGGAGGGGGAACAGTGAGACAGTGAGAGAGAGAGAGGCGAGAGAGAGAGAGAGAGAGAGAGCGAGAGAAGAGAGAGAGAGAGAGAGAGAGAGAGAGAGAGAGAGAGAGAGAGAGAGAGAGAGGAGAGAAGAGAGAGAGAAGAGAGAGAGAGAGAGAGAGAGAGAGAGAGAGAGAGAGAGAGAGAGAGAGAGAAGAGAGAGAGAGAAGAGGGAGAGGGACCCACAGGGAGGAAAGAGGAGAAGAGAGAGAGACACACACAGGGAGAAGAGGAAGAGAGAGAGAGACACACACAGGGAGAAAAGAGGAGAGAGAGACAGAGACACACACCAGGGAGAAAGAGGAGAAGAGAGAGAGACACACACAGGGAGAAAGAGAAGGCCCAGGTCCACTGCTAGATTGCGCATCGTCTGTATTTCCACCTCATTCAGCTGCCTAAGCAGACCCGGCTGTTGTCCTGTAGCAACTGCAGCTAAATAAGGTATGGAGTGCCATGATTTAATAGGTTTAATTGTATTAAGGGGAAACGCTAAAGTGCATTATACTTCCTTGAAACAATGCCAGATCCCCTAGCTCACAGAGTAGGCGAGAGAATGTGCTGTAAAGCTTCCCTGTTTACCTTCCTCCCGTCTGATTTATTTAAGATTTTTATGAAAACGGATAATAAAGAAAACGCACAAACCAAATCCAAAATAGAAAACGTTCTCACCTTCCCTGAAGTTTATTCAAAACATACTTAGAAGAATCTCAAAATCAAATCAAATCGTATTAGTCCATGCGCCGAATACAACAGGTGTAGTAGACCTTGCAGTGAAATGCTTGAATACAACAGGTGTAGTAGACCTCACATGTGAATGCGATACAACAGGTGTAGTAGCCTCACAGTGGAAATGCTGAATACACGAACAGGTCTAGTAAGACCCTCCACAGTGAAATGCTGATAACTAAACGGTGATAGTAGACGACCTTACAGTGAAATGCTGAATACAACAGGTGTAAGGTAGACCTTACAGTGAAATGCGCTGAATACAACAGGTGTAGGTAGACCTTGCAAGTGAAATCCGAATACAACAGGTGTAGTAGACCCTTAGGTGAAAATGCTGAATACAACAGGTGTAGTAGACCTTACAGTGAAATGCTGAATACAACAGGTGTAGTAGACCCTTACAGTGGAAATGCTGAATACAACAGGTGTAGTAGACCTTACAGTGAAATGCTGAATACACAGGTGGTAGTAGACCTCACAGTGAAATGCTGAATAAAAGGTGTAGTAGACCTCACAGTGAAAATGCTGAATACAACAGGTGTAGGTAGATCCTTACAGTGGAAATGCTGAATACAACAGGTTGTAGTAGACCTTACAGTGACAATGCTGATACAACAGGGTGTAAGTAAGACCTAAGTGAAATGCTGATACAACTAGGTGTAGTAGACCCTCACAGTGAAATGCTGAATACAAACAGGTGGTAGTAGACCTCACAGTGAAATGATGAATACAACAGGTGTAGTAATACTTACAGTGGAAATGCTGAATACAACAGGTGTAGTAGACCTCACAGTGAAATGCTGAATAAAACAGGTGTAGTAGACTCACAGTGAATGCTGAATACAACAGGTGTAGTAGAAAAGACCTTAAGTGAAATGGCTGAATACCAAACAGGTGTAGTAGACCTCACAGTGAAGTGCCTGAATACAAAGGTGGTAGTAGACCTCACAGTGAAATGCTGAATAAACAGGTGTAGACCCTCACAGTGAAAATGCTGAATACAAACAGGTGAGTAGACCCTCACAGTTTGAAATTCTGAAATACAACAGGTGTAGTAGACCTCACAGTGAAAATTCTGAATACACAGGTGTAGTAGACCTCAAAGTGAAATGCTGAATACAACAGGTGTAGTAGACCTCAACAGTGAAATGCTGAATACAACAGGTGTAAGTAAGACCCTCAACAGTGAAATGCTGAAATACAACAGGTGTAGTAGACCCACAGTGAATGCTGAATACACAGGGATAGTAGACCTCACAGTGAAATGCTGAATACAACAGGTGTAAAAGACCTTACAGTGAACTGCCTGAATACAACAGGTGTAAGTAGACCTTCAAACAGTGAAAATCTCTCTCAACAACAACAGAAACGAAAGGGGAAAGGGGGAAAAGGGAAAAAAGGGAAGAAAAAGAAAAAGGAATTTTTTTTTTTTTTTTCACTGTGAGGTCTACTACACCTGTTGTATTCAGCATTCACTGTAAGGTCTACACACTGTTGTATTCAGCATTTCACTGTGAGGTCACTATCCCTGTTGTATTCAGCATTTCACTGTGAGGTCTACTACACCTGTTGTATTCAGCATTTCACTGTGAGGTCTACTACACCTGTTGTATTCAGCATTTCATTGTAAGGTCTACTACACCTGTTGTAGTTCAGCATTTTCACTGTGAGGTCTACTACACCTGTTGTATTCAGAATTTTCACTGTGGAGGTCTACTACATCCTGTTGTATCAGCATTTCACTGTGAGGTCTATACACCTGTTGTATTCAGCATTTCACTGTGAGGTCTACTACACTGTTTGTATTCAGCTTTCACTGTGAGGTCTACTACATCCTGTTGTATTCAGCATTCACTGTGAGGTCCTACTACACTGTTGTATTCAGCATTCCTGTGGTCTACTACACCGTTGTATTCAGCATTTCACTGTGAGGTCTACTACACCTGTTTATATTGGTCAGCATTTCACTGTGAGGTCTACTACACCTGTTGTATTCAGCATTTCACTGTAAGGTTACTACACCTGTTGTATTCAGCATTTCACTGTGAGGTCTACTACACCTGTTGTATTCAGCATTTCACTGTGAGGTCTACTACACCTGTTGTATTCAGCATTTCACTGTGGTCTACAACCTGTTGTATCAGCATTTCACTGTAGGTCTACTACACCTGTTTGTATTCAGCATTTTTCACTGTAAGGTCTACTACACTGTTGTATTCAGCATTTCACTGTGAGGTCTACTACACTGTTGTATTCAGCATTTCACTGTGAGGTCTACTACACCTGTTGTATTCAGCATTTCACTGTAAGGTCTACTTACACCTGTTGTATTCAGCATTTCACTGTAAGGTCTACTACACCTGTTGTTTCAGCATTTCACTGTAAGGTCTACTACACCTGTTGTATTCAGCATTTCACTGTAAGGTCTACTACACCTGTTGTATTCGGCATTTCACTGCAAGGTCTACCTACTACCTGTTGTATTCAGCATTTCACTGTAAGGTCTACCTACACCTGTTGTATTCAGCATTTCACTGTAAGGTCTACTACACCTGTTGTATTCAGCTTTCACTGTGAGGTCTACTACGACCTGTTTGTATCAGCATTTCACTTGAGGTCTACTACACCTTTGTATTCGCATTTCACTGTGAGGTCTACTACACCTGTTGTATTCAGCATTTCACTGCAAGGTTACTACTACACCTGTTGTATTCGGCGCATGTGAACTAATACGATTTTGATTTGATTTGAGATTCTTGCTAAGTATGTTTTGAATAAACTCAGGGAAGGTGAGGAACGTTTTCGTATTTTGGATTTGGTTGTTGGTTTTCTTATTAATCCGTTTTCATAAAATCTGTAAAATAAATCAGACGGGAGGAAGGTAACAGGAAGCTTTACAGCATCTCTCGCCTACTCTGAGCTAGGGATCTGGCCATTGTTCAAGAAGTATAATGTCATTTAGCGTTTCCCCTTAATTACATTAAAGCCTATTAAATATGGCACTCATACCTTATTAGCTGCAGTGCTACAGGACAGACAGCCGGTCTGCTTAGGGCAGCTTGTAATGAGGTGGAAATACAGACCCGTGTTCGAACAGCAGTGGACCTGGGCCTCTCTCTTTCTCCTCTGTGTGTGTCTCTCTCTTCTCCTCTTTCTCCTGTGTGTGTTCCTCTCTCTCTCTTCCTCTTTCTCCCTGTGTGTGTCTCTCTCTCTCTCCTCTTTCTCCCTGTGTGTGTCTCTCTCTCTCTCTCCTCCTTTCTCCCTGTGGTGTTCCCTCCTCTCCTCTTCTCTCTCTCTCTCTCTCTCTCTCTCTTCTCTCTCTCTCTCTCTCTCTCTCTCTCTCTCTCTCTCTCTCTCTCTCTCTCTCTCTCTCCTCTCTCTCTTCTCTCTCTCCTCTCTCTCTCTCTCTCTCTCTCTCTCGCTTCTCTCTCTCTCTCTCTCTCGCTCTCTCTCTCTCACTGTCTCACTGTCCCCCCTCCCTCCGTCCCCCTCTCTCTCTCCTCACTCAATCCTGTCTCTCCTCCTCTCTGTGTTTACTGTCTCCTCTCGTCTGCCCTGCTCTGAACAGTGTCTTAATTTAACAGCCATCGGTCACGTCGTGAACACTGCTCTGGGGCCTGTTTAAGTTAGTGACTGAGATCACAGGAACAAGAAGAGGGGGGGGGGGTGAGACTGAGGAGTAGGAGGAGGAGGGAGGACAGGGACTCTTCAAGAAAGCATACCATCAGATGGATGGAGGGAGGGAGGGAGGAGGAGGAGGAGGAGGAGGAGGAGGAGAATTTGGTATGCCGCTTAGGAACTCCTTTTGCCAAACTCTTCTGGAAAGAAATCCAGACAGAGGGAGAGAGAGAGGAGAGGGGGAGAGAGAGAGAGAGGGAGGAGAGGGAGAGGGAGGGAGGGAGGGAGGAGGGAGGGAGGGGAGGGAGGGAGGGAGGGAGGGAGGGAGGGAGGGAGGAGGAGGGAGGGAGAGGGAGGAGGGAGGGAGGGAGGGAGGGAGGGGGGGAGCGAGACATGAGACAGGGTGGTACTCTATGTTGACTCAGGGCAGGCTAAGTAGCACCCGGGTTATTAAGCATGGCATACTGTAGCCTGGCTTGGCATGGCTTGGCATGGCTTGGTTGTTCCCGAAGTCCCAGTCATAGACACGGCCGGGCTTATGGCCTGTATCACTCTGTCTGCAGCACAGACTAGTGCTGTGATCTCTCTTACCAGACAGGACTGGATCAGGCTTGAGAGAGCCAGCCGCAGAGACTGTTTGTTTTGTGTCCAGAGATGCCAAGTGAGTCACTATAGCAGACTGGCTGATGGACAGGAGTTCCAACACAGGCCATTAGGAGTCCAACAGGGGCCGTTCAGCAGGACTGATGAGACGGGAATTTTAATGGATTCCAATCAATTCAATAGCATTTTAATGCTATTGTGTTACACAGAATATTCAGATCAGGTGTTTGTTCCACCGTAAATATAGCATTACTATTGGCCTGGAACTTGGCACACCACTGACATGTCCTGTTACATCAAATGTACTACCGTTTTACACCCAGGTCTAGATAAGAGGGATAAATAATCTGTCAGTCGAGATGATATTTAAAAGGAGATCTGAGCGCATGACATTAACTATTAACATGTAAAATTGGAATTCAACCAAAGCATCGGAACAATGAAGCGTTTTAAAACGCCACAGAAACGTTGTTTTATCGTTTCACTTTTTCAAAGTGGTAGCCATCTTGTTCTCTGTCTATCACAGAACATCCATTGAAACAGACTTAGAGGTGAACAACAGCACAAATAACCCCCATGTAAATAATCACTTTACATACTTCTTGATGTTTCCCCTCCGTCCCTCACTTCTGGGAGAAGGGGGTGGTGCGGACAATCTTGGGATGCCACAGCTGACGGGGGGACGGGAGGGGGATGGGGCGGACAGGGGGACGGAGGGGGGGACAATAGAGTGGTGTGTTTGCTTGCAAGCTAGCGTGGACTAGCGGTTTTGCCGGGTGTGACAGGCGGTCGGTCGCTCTCCTCTCGTCTCACTCCTGCTCCCTCATTAGTGCTATCAGTGGACAGGGTTTGTTAGCCTAACGAGCCTAACGAGCCTAACGAACCTAACGAGCCTAACGAGCGGTAAGTAGCTGTGACGCCATTCAGCCACTGCTCACCACTAGAGAAGTGACAGCCACTTTAAACCCACCACCCATGCTGTCACCACGGCACCGCCATCACGGCCCAGATCCACAGACTGATAGCCGATCGGCTCGCCCCACCCGGCCCGGGCCAGCTCCGGCTCTCTGTCTCTCTCTCTCTCTCCTAACAGATTAGTTGCTGCTATATTAACCGGGGGAAAGTAGGGCAGATGTCCTGTTGGTCCGTGCATAAGGCTGGTTGTAAATGTGATAATGGTCTGCAGTGTTAGTTAATCTGGTGGGGCTGGGATACCCCTTAAACAGGCACCCCCCCACGAGGCAACACACACTAGGCAGGGCCCGGCTGGTAACAGGATTAACAACGGGGGCTCTGTCTGTATGTTAGAGCTGGCCTGGACAGGGTGGTGATGGTAGGAGGTAGCCCTGTCTATATGTTAGAGTGACTGGACAGGGTGGTGATGGGGTAGGAGGTAGCCTGTCTGTATGTTAGGCTGGACTGGACAGGGTGGCGATGGGTAGGAGGTAGCCTGTCTGTATGTTAGAGCTGACTGGACAGGGTGGTGATGGGATAGGAGGTAGCCTGTTGTATGTTAGAGCTGGACTGGACAGGGTGGTGATGGGGTAGGAGGTAGCCTGTTGTATGTTAGAGCTGGACTGGACGGATGGCGATGGGGTAGTAGGTAGCCTGTCTGTATGTTAGAGCTGGACTGGATAGGGTAGGAGGTAGCCGTCTGTTTGTTAGAGCTGGATGGACAGGGTGGTGATGGGTAGGGGGGTAGCCTGTCTGTATGTTAGAGCTGGACTGGACAGGATGGCGATGGGGTAGGAGGTAGCCTGTCTGTATGTTAGAGCTGGACTGGATAGGTAGGAGGTAGCCTGTCTGTTTGTTAGAGCTGGACTGGACAGGGTGGTGATGGGGTAGGAGGTAGCCTGTCTGTATGTTAGAGCTGGCCTGGACAGGGTGGTGATGGGGTAGGAAGGTAGCCTGTCTGTATGTAAGAGCTGGACTGGACAGGGTGGTGATGGGGTGGAGGTAGCCTGTCTGTATGTTAGAGCTGGACTGGACAGGGGTGGTGATGGGTAGAGGTAGCCTGTCTGTATGTTAGAGCTGGACTGGATAGGGTAGGAGGTAGCCTGTCTGTATGTTAGAGCTGGACTGGACAGGGTGGTGATGGGGTAGGAGGTAGCCTGTCGTATGTTAGAGCTGGACTGGACAGGGATGGCGATGGGGTAGGAGGTAGCCTGTCTGTATGTTAGAGCTGGACTGGATAGGGTAGGAGGTAGCCTGTTCTGTATGTTAGAGCTGGACTGGACAGGGTGGTGATGGGTAAAGGTAGCCTGTCTGTATGTTAGAGCTGGCCTGGACAGGTGGTGATGGGGTAGGAGGTAGCCTGTCTGTATGTAAGCTGACTGGCAGTGTGGTGATGGGGTAGGAGGTAGCCTGTCTGTATGTAGAGCTGGACTGGACAGGAATGGCGATGGGGTAGGAGGTACCTGTCTGTATGTTAGAGCTGGCCTGGACAGGGTGGCGATGGGGTAAGGAGGTAGCCTGTCTTGTATGTTAGAGCTGGACTGGACAGGGTGGCGATGGGTAGGAGGTAGCCTGTCTGTATGTTAGAGCTGGACTGGACAGGATGGCGATGGGGTAGGAGGTAGCCTGTCTGTATTTAGAGCTGGACTGGAATGGGGTAGGAGTAGCCTGTCTGTATGGTTAGAGTGGCCTGGACAGGGTGGTGATGGATAGGAGGTAGCCTGTCTGTATGTTAGAGCTGGACTGGACCAGGGTGGTGATGGGGTAGGAGGTAGCCTGTCTGTATGTTAGAGCTGGACTGGACAGGGTGGCGATGGGGTAGGAGGTAGCCTGTCTGTATGTTAGAGCCGGCCTGGACAGGGTGGTGATGGGGTAGGAGGTACCTGTGTGTTAGAGCTGGCCTGGACAGGGTGTGATGGGTAGGAGGTAGCCTGTCTGTATGTTAGAGCTGGCCTGGACAGCGGTGGCGATGGGGTAGGAGGTAGCCTGTCTGTATGTTAGAGCTGGCCTGGACAGGGTGGCGATGGGGTAGGAGGTAGCCTGTCTGTATGTTAGAGCTGGCCTGGACAGGGTGGCGATGGGGTAGGAGGTAGCCTGTCTGTATTTTTAGAGCTGGACTGGACAGGGTGGTGATAGGGTAGGAGGTGACCTGTCTGTATGTTAGAGCTGGACTGGACAGGGTGGCGATGGGTAGGAGGTAGCCTGTCCTGTATGTTAGAGCTGGAATGGACAGGGTGGTGATAGGGTAGGAGGTAGCCTGTGTGTGGGTGTCTGGTCCTGGATCTGTCCGGGCCTTTCAATATCTGCATTGTTTTTGGCTGGTTTTTGTATAAGCACTTTGTGACATCTGTTGATGTAAAAAGGGCTTTATAATATAATACATTTGATTGATTGATTGATGATGATCATAGAAGAGAGAGGAAAGAAGAAGAGAGAATGGATGGACTGAGAGGGAGATAAGAGACAAAGATATGGCCCATAATTCATAGTTTCCTGAGTCATTAGATTCCCCCAAACGTTGTATTAATCTTTATAAAACCTTACGATTTTATGAGAATAAATAAAATATTTGTTGACAGGAAATAAATATTTCTAGTTGATTGTGCTGTATTGTTGTGAAGAGTCAAACATGGCATATAATGGGCCATTAAATAGAGGACAAAAGCTGTTCATCAGATGTGGATATCAGCTCAGGACCATTTTAATATCTCGTCATGTCTTGTGTCTGCTTTTGAAAGATTCCAGCTTCTTTTCTAAATCAATTTCATTCTCTAGATCAAAGCTTTATTTCATCAACTTTGTCCTAAATCCAATCCATTTCAAACGTGCAGTATATTTTTTTATAATCTTATGTATTGCATTATTTTCTTGTGTTTTATCTCAGAGGGAGTGTTTTCAGAACATGTTTGTCTTGTCTTGCTCAGTCTTGTTCAGTCTTGTTTAGTCTTGTGTAGTCTTGTTTAGTCTTGCTCAGTCTTTTTAGTCTTGTTTTAGTCTTGCTCAGTCTTGTTAGTCTTGCTCAGTCTTGTTACTCTTGCCCAGTCTTGTTTAGTCTTTGTTTAGTCCTTGCCAGTCTTGCTCAGTCTTGCTCAGTCTTGTTTAGTCTTGTTTAGTCTTGCTCAGTCGTGTTCAGTCTTGCTTAGTCTTGCTCAGTCTTGCTCAGTCTTGCTCAGTCTTGTTTAGTCTTGTTTAGTCTTGTCAGTCGTGTTCAGTCTTGTTACGTCTGTTGTTTAGTCTTGTTCAGCGTGTTTAGGTCTGTTCAAGTTCTTTTGTTTTTCAGTCTTGTTTAGTCTTGTTTAGTCTTGCTCAGTCTTGATCAGTCTTGCTCAGTTGTTCAGTCTTGGCTCAGTCTTGTTCAGTCCTTGCTTGCAGTCTTGCTCAGTCTTGCTCAGTCTTGCTCAGTCTTGCTCAGTCTTGCTCAGTCTTGTTAGTCTTGCTCAGCTCTGCTCAGTCTTGCTCGTCGTGTTCAGTCTGTTCAGTCTGTTTAGTCTTGCTCAGTCTTGTTTAGTCTTGCTTCGTCTTGTTCAGTCTTGCTCAGTCTTGCTCGTCAGTTTGCTCAGTCTTGCTCAGTCTTAGTTTTGCTCAGTCTTGTTTATCTTGCTCAGTCTTGTTTATTGCAGTCTTTTATGCTCAGTCCTGTCAGTCGTGTTTAGTCTTGTTTTAGTTTGATCAATCTTGTTTCAGTCTTGACAGTCTTGTTCAGTCTTGTTTAGTCTGCTCAGTCGTGTTCAGTCTTGCTCAGTCTTGCTCAGTCTTGTTTAGTCTTGCTCAGTCTTGTTTAATCTTGTTTAGTCTTGTTTAGTCTTGTTCAGTCTTGTTTAGTCTTGTTTAGTCTTGCTCAGTCTTGCTCAGTCTTGTTTAGTCTTGCTCAGTCTGTGTTTCTCTTGTTTAGTCTTGTTCAGTTTGTTCAGTCTTGTTTAGTCTTGTTTAGTCTTGTTCAGTCTTGTTTAGTTCTGCTCAGTCTTGTTCAGTCTTGTTTAGTCTTGCTCAGTCTTGATCAGTCTGGGGTGGTCCTCATGATTTGGAAGCCCTCTCTCCTTTTCTCTCCCTGTCTTTATTTTCCTGTCCTTTTCTTCCTCTCCATTTGTCCTGTTTGTTTTTGATTGGTTAGTTAGGATAAGCTGGTACCTGCAGTCTGAAAAGGGGGGACGTTTGGCACTCCGTTAGCTCGTCATCACGCCGTCCCCTCTCTACTGCCTGATCAGACGTGCCCCCTCTACACACACACAACCGAGACACACACACACACACACACACACTACACACACACACACACCGAGACACACACACACACACACACACTGAGACACACACACACACACACACACACACACACACACACA
>NW_019944451.1:53171-72180 GCF_002910315.2 Salvelinus sp. IW2-2015 | reverse complement strand
TGTTAAACATGATAAAATCACACGTGTTCCACATACAGAGGAGTTTATCCACCTCCTTGTCCAGTCTTGACCACTAATTATACAGACAGGACTCATCTTCATAGAGAGGAGTTTATCCAACCCTCCTTGTCCAGTCTTGACACTATCTATACCAGACAGGACTCATCTTCATACAGAGGAGTTTATCCAACCCTCCTTGTCCATTCTTGACCACTAATTATACCAGACAGGACTACATCTTCATACAGAGAGTATTATCCAACCCTCCTGTCCAGTCCTTGACCACTATATTATACAGACAGGACTCATCTCATACAAGAGTTTATCCAACCTCCTTGTCCAGTCTTGACCACTAATTATACCAGACAGGACTCATCTTCATACAGAGGAGTTATCCAACCCTCCTTGTCCATTCTGACCACTAATTATACCAGACAGGACTCACTCTTCATACAGAGGAGTCTTTATCCACCCTCCATGGTTGCCAGTCATTGAACGCACCTAATCTAACGCAACAGGACACATCTTCTCCAATATCATAGCAGATATCCAACAATTATTGTTAGGAAGGACGCCACTCACGAGTAACTTGAGGCATTGACAGATATCATAGAGAGAAGAAAAACTAAATGTACCCATTTCTAATCTTTTCATTATGGAAAAAACTACACCCTGCACACTTCTGAACAGGCAAGACATCAACCTCTTCTGTCTTACCCACCAGGAAAGACAGTGAAATGTGACTCTGTTAGGAGCCTCCTGGGGAACTGTAGTAAAATACACATATCAAGAGGGGTACTGTAGGTAGTATAAATACACATATCAAGGAGGGCTATCCAACTACTTTCTGGTAGCATAAATAACAATATAGAGTGTTGGTACTCTTAGTTCAAAATACAACATATTCAGTCCGGATATGTACTGTCGGTAGTATGATAAATACAAGTACAAGCGGTACTGTGTAGCTATAAATACACATATATCAGAGTACTGTTGAGAACTAAATACACATAACAAGTAACCGTGTAGTATAAATACACATACTCAGAGGTTGGTACTGTTAGTATAAATTACAACAGTATCAGAGCCTGTACGTTTGTAGTAATAATACACATACAGAATGTACACTGGTAGTAAACACATATCAGAAGGAACTGTAGTAGTATTAAATACACATATCAGAGTTACGTAGGTAGCTATAAATACACATACCAAGAAGTACATGTGAAGTCATAAATACCACATATCAAAGCGTACTTGTGTAGTATAATATAATATCAAAGTACTGTAGTAGTCATAAATACACATATCAGATCGCGTACTGTGGTTAGCATATAAATACACATATCAGAGTAGGTACTGTGGAAGTATATTACACAATAAGGGTTGCCTGTACTGTGGTAGTATAAATATACACATACCAGAGGTCGTTGTAACATGTTACGTATAAAATACACATATCAAGGTTGGTTTACTGTGCGTTTAGGAATAACATACACAATCAGAGGTATTGTACTGTGTAGCTATAAATACACATATCAGTGAAAGGATCTTAGTATTGTATAAAGATACACATATGCAGTACTTGGGTTGTATAATACACATTACAGGGGATGTACTGGTGATAAATACGAACATAATCAGAGGCTGGGTACTGTTCGGTAGTATAAATACACATATCAGAGGATCTGTGGTAGATAAATAACAAGAGGATACTGGTAGTATAATATACATTTCAGAGTACTTTCGTTAGTTAATAAATACACATAGAGGAACTGTAGTAGTATAAAATACCATCAGAGTTTACTGTCGGAAGTAAACATACAACAATATTAGAGGTGAGTACTCATAGTAATTAACACACTATCAGAGGTTGAGTACTTTGTATATATTTACACATATCAGGGGTGTAAACTGTGGTTAGAATAAATTACACATATCAGAGGTGGTACATGTGGTAGTATAAATACCACATAATGAGGTTGGGTACTGTTAGTGTATAAATACACATATCAAAAGAGTGGTATTGAGAATAATCTTTACACATATCAGAAGCGGTACTGTGTATTATAAATACACACATCAGAGGGTGACGTAATTCGTGTATAAAATATACAATTACCAGAGGGTTGGATAGACTGTGCATGCGTAGTATAAAATACACATATCAAGGGTTGAGTACTGTGTTAGAATAAATACACATATCAGGTACTGGTTGTATTATATACACATACCAGAGTTGTAACTTGTAGTATAAATACAACACATCAAAGAACTTGGGACCACGGTACTAATGGTATTAGATATAATACCAAACATCAGAGGTTGGTCCTGTGTTGTATAAATACAACAGATTCAGAAGGTTGTTACTTGAGGCTAGTATTAAATAACACATATCAAGGAGGATACTTTGTAGATATACAATACACATATCAGAGGTACTGTGATAAGAATAAATACACATATCAAGAAGGACTTGGTAGTTGAAATACAGCACATCAGAGGTAGGGGTACTGTGTATACTAAACACACTTAATCACAAGACACTCGGTAAATTCGTATTAAATACACATATCAGAGGTTGGTATTGGTAGAAGTATCAAATACACAATATCAGAGGGTGCGATACTGTGTATATAATACACATATCAGAGGTTGCGGTCTCTGTAGGGCTATATACAATACACATTATCAGAGGTACCTGTTGTAGTATTAAATACACATTCAAGGTACTGTGGCTAGAATTAAAACACATCATCCAGAGTACCCTTGCGATAGAATATAATACACATATCAGGAGGTCTTGGAGAATCGAGACTACACCATAATCAGAAGTAGCTGTACTACTAATACACACATCAAGGGTGGTCACCTGTGATTAGTATAGATATACATACCAGAGGGTTGGTAACCTGTGGTATATTTAAATACAACACTACAGAAGATTGAGATACCTGTGTAGAATAAACTACACATCATCAGAGTTATACCTTGGTTGTATAGATTAACACCCACTACCAGAGTTGGTAACGTGTTCTGCGTAGTATAACATACACACATCAGCAGGTTGTACTAGGGTAGTATTAAATACCACACATCCAGAGGTTGTACTGTGAGTAGATAAATCATAACACATATCAAGGCTTGGTTACTGTCCCTAGTATAAGATAAAGCATATCAAGGGTACTGTGGAGTATAAATACACATATCAGAGAGTACTGTGGAGTAGAATAAATACACATAATTCAGAAGTACTGTGGTAGCTATAAATAAACACATCAGGAGGTGGCTACTGGCCATTGTAGTATAAAGTACACATATTCAGAAGGTTGAGACTACTGGTTAGTTATAAATAGCACATATAGAGTTGGTACGATACAGCGGTAGTGTATAAATACACATATCAGAGGTACTGTCGGTGATGATAATAAATACACATATTAACAATCAAACCTCCCTATTGGCTGTGTGTTCCACATTCTAAAGTAGAACCATCATTTTACTTGCTGAAATATTGTCCAGAAATGACCTCATTGGACAGAAAGGGGAACTCCTCCCCACACGCATGTTGAACAAATATAATGTTTCCCTGAAACAAAGGATTCCTGTAGTTTCATGAAATATGAAACTGATTCATAGTATATCATACATCATACAWGCCAACATTCAAGGCAACACTACATGTAWACARTTAGMAAATAAACGTCCACAYCTTTAAATCACAACTACAAAGGTCATTTTACATGAAGTAAATAGTAATTAAGTAAAATTGTGTGACCTGCTTCAGCTGTTTAACATTTTTATGGTGATTGAAGAAGTTAGAAATGTTTTACTTAAGAGAAGCAGTCATTTTAAATATTTTCCATGAAGGTAGGGTAGACTGGGGAACAAAGTAACACAGGGTCAGTTGTAACAGATAAATAAGTCCAATTAGAAACCAGGTAGAAAGCTCTTATTCAATGTGATAATGGTTGGTTAGTGTCTCTACATGACCAAGAGGTTTTGTTTAAATCCATTGATGACTTTTAGTTTTATTGAAGAAGAAAAAGGGTTTTGAGGCCCTGAAGTAAATATACTTGTCGCCTCTCTTTTTGTTAAATTATTGACCTGTGTGTCACATTCTGACCTTTATTTCCTTTGTTTTGTCTGGGTGTGAGTTGGGGTGGGCAGTCTATGTTTGTATTTCTATGTTTTGCTATTTCTGTGTTTGGCCTGATATGGTTCTCAATCAGAGGCAGCTGTCAATCGTTTTCCCTGATTGGGAACCATATTTAGCCTGTTTTGTGTTGGGTTTTGAGGGTGGTTGTTTTCAGTCTTTGTTTGTCTGCACCAGATAGAACTGTTTCGGTTGTCACTTTTGTTGTTTTGTATGTTGAGTGTTCACCTTTATTAAAACAAGATGAACAATTACCACGCTGCACATTGGTCCTCCGATCCTTCAAACTTCTCCTCAGACGAGGAAGATGACAGCCGTTACACTGTGGAACATTCACCTACTTGGTTAATTGTAATATTTAATTCCCTCCACTTTTGGTTGAATTGTAAATGACTGGTACTTCCTAGGAACATACTTAGTGTGTAATGGTAGCTGAGATATGTTGTTTGTATAAAAATATGATCAATCCAACTTAAATAATATTTTCCTAATAAACTAAAGTCTAAAAGTGTTAGTTTGTTCCCCAGTCTCCTCTACTCTTACTGAGAAAAGGCCTCAACTGAAGAATCTACAGCTGCTGAGTCTGAGGTGTTAAACAGTCCAGTGCTGCTCTGACCACAGTGTTGTTAGGAACCACATTTTCTAACTCTACACACACATCCTTGTGTCAACTCTTACTGTGAACTACTTCAGTTACTGGAAATAAACTCAGCAGTGGTCAGATCACAGAATACACCAAGTTGTACACAACTTCCTCCGTTTCATTCAGTTGGACACATCTTCCTCCGTTTCATTCAGTTGGACACATCTTCCTCCNAGTTACTGGAAATAAACTCAGCAGTGGTCAGACCACAGACTACACCAACATAAACAACACCAATAAATCGAACATCCATTATTGATATCTTCTGGTTTCCAGGAAGTGTGTTAGACCGTGCTTCTACACCTGCATTCCTTGCTGTTTGGGGTTTTAGGCTGGGTGTCTGTACAGCACTCTGTGACATCAGCTGATGTAAGAAGGGCTTTATAAATACATTTGATTGATTGATTAGAGTCCAAATCAGAGGTGGTAACTTGATTGACATTTGATAGCTTCCTCCGTTTCATTCAGTTGGACACATCTTCCCCCGTTTCATTCAGTTGGACACATCTTCCTCTGTTTCATTCAGTTGGACACATCTTCCCCCGTTTCATTCAGTTGGACACATCTTCCCCCGTTTCATTCAGTTGGACACATCTTCCTCCGTTTCGTTCAGTTGGACACATCTTTCTCCGTTTCATTCAGTTGGACACATCTTCCCCCGTTTCATTCAGTTGGACACATCTTCCCCCGTTTCATTCAGTTGGACACATCTTCCTCCGTTTCATTCAGTTGGACACATCTTTCTCCGTTTCATTCAGTTGGACACATCTTCCCCCGTTTCATTCAGTTGGACACATCTTCCTCCGTTTCGTTCAGTTGGACACATCTTCCTCCGTTTCGTTCAGTTGGACACATCTTCCCCCGTTTCATTCAGTTGGACACATCTTCCTCCGTTTCGTTCAGTTGGACACATCTTCCCCCGTTTCATTCAGTTGGACACATCTTCCCCCGTTTCATTCAGTTGGACACATCTTCCCCCGTTTCATTCAGTTGGACACATATCTGTATCACCTCCTGGTACGGCAACTGCAAGGTAATCTTGTTGTTAATCCCACCAAAGTGTCCAATTTCAAATATGCTTTTCAGCGAAAGCACTACAAACGATTATGTTAGGTCACACCAAACCACAATAAGCACAGACATTTTTCCAGCCAAAGATAGCAGTCACAAAAAGCAGGAATATAGCTAAGATTAATCACTAACCTTTGATCTTCATCAGATGACACTCATAGGACTTCATGTTACACAATACATGCATGATTTGTTTGATAAAGTTCATATTTATGTAAAAAAATCTGAGTTTACATTGGCGCGTTACATTCACTAGTTCCAAAAACATCTAACATAGGTTACAGCGATCCGCTTATTGTATGGGACACTTTTAAGTGTGCTTTAGGGCCATGCAAATTCAGTACCTCATCTATAAAAAACCAAAAGAAATTTTAGATCAAAAAGAGTCCAAGGAATTGAAGACTAACAGTACAGTTAATTAACAATAAAAACGGTACCATAGAGGCACAGCAAATAAGTTAGAGGAAAACCAAAAGAAATAGGAGGAAACTTATTCAAGAAAGACCAGTGTAATATATTATAAAAATTAAGCGAACTGAGATGGAATATGGGGAAAACATGCAGCCAAATTCTTTTGTTCAATCTTCAAATATAGAAAATGCTAACCGAAAAACAAACGTATTAAAACTTGTTACATGATGGAGTTCACGCATGATTCACCAAATTTAATATTTTGAAAGAGGAGTAAAGTACTTTGAAGAATATGTTTTCGTTTCAGGCTCCTCCATCTCCACTAATGAAAACTAATGTATGGATTTTTTCTCTAATAATAATGTAAAATTAACATCTATACAGAAAGACTCATGTGAAAGGCATAATTACAGAGGAGGAACTACTTTGATGCATTGGGGCCGTTTTTTAGGATGGTAAAACTCCAGGGCTGGATGGCAATACCAGTGGAAGTAATACATTTTTTTTGATATACTCAAGGACCATTAATTAGCTTGTTTTAACCACTCCTATATACAATGGTAAGATTTATCAGACACGCAACAAGAAGGTCCTGATATCGTTATTACTTGAAACAGGAACCCAAGTGGTATATATAAAGATACAGTCCATTTAAAAAAATTGGAGACCCTCTTACACTTCAGTGTTTGTGATGGCAAAAAATCCTAGCAAAATGCTTGGCGCATAAAATAAAAAAAAGTTTTGTCAGATATTATATCCTAATCAGACAGTTTTTTTCCATGGACGATACATGGAGATAATTAAGGCAAGTACTGGAAACAAATAGAACACTATGAAATATGGGGACACCAGGTCCTGGTTTTCAATTAGCTGATTTTGAAAAAGGCTTTTGATAAAGTACGACTGGAGTTTTATAATATAAATGCCTAGAATATTTCAATTTTGGGAAATCTCCATTATAAAATGGGGTTATTAATTAAATGTATACGTAACGCTAGGTTTGGTAAAAATAGTAAATAATGGCTACATCTCAGAAAGGTTTTAAACTATCTAGAGGAGTAAAACAAGGTTGTCCACTATCGGCAATATCTATTTATTATTGCCGATCGAAATGTTTAGCTGCTAAAATTATATCAAACATTAATATTAAGGGATTAGAAATCCAGGGCTTAAAAAACTAAGGTGTCATTGTACGCTGATGATTCATGTTTCTTTTAAAACCACACTAGAGTCTTCTCCACGGCCTCTTAGAGGATCTAGATACAATTTGCTTCCTTCTCTTGGATTAAAACCAAATTATGAATAAATGTAACCATATTAACGTATTGGATCACTAAAAAATACACATTTTAACATTGCCCATGTAGTTTACCACATTAAATGGTCTGAACGGAGATGTGGACATACTCGGTCATAAACAAATCCAAAAGAAAGAAATGATCTCACTCCAATAAGAATTTTATACGAAAGTTAGTCAAAAATAGATAAGAAATGGAATGGGTACATCGAAAATCTCTTCCATGGAAATGAAAATACCTGTCTATTTGTGGGAAATCACCGCCTGATTAACTCTTTAATCTATCACAGTTTTACCTATTTGCTTATGGTTTTTGGCCTAACACCATATGTGACCTGCTTTTTTAAAATTATATGAAGCAAAAATATTCCATTTTATTTGGAACGGCAAGCCAATAAAATTAAACGGGCCTATTTATATAACGAATATGAATTCGGAGGGGCAGAAATTAAATAAATATAAAGCATTAGACCTCTCACTAAAAGGCATCAGTCATGACAAAAGTTATACTTAAATCCAAACTGGTTCTCTCTAGTAAATTGGTACGAATGTCCATCTATTTTCAAGAAGGGCCTTTTTCCCTTTTAATTCAGATTACAACGCTGCTCACTTTCGGTAGTTTTGAAAAGGAAAAATAATCTAACAAATATATCTTTATTTTTTAAACAAGCCTTGGAAAGTTGGTTTGCCAATTTCAGTTTTATCCCCTGAAGGACGGACAAATAGTAGCAACAAATATTGTGGTTTAATTAAAATTAGTAATTGATAAAAAAAACTGTATTTATCGAAGAAATGTTTAAAAAAGGTATAATTCTTGTGAATGAAATATCATAAATAGGACTGGTTGGAGTAATGTCACCACATGCAGCTAACACAGACATAATGGAAATGTCTGCTCTACCAAAATTACACCACCAATCAATTGCAGCATTACCACAAAAATGGAAGAGGCAAGTAGAAAAGGGGAAAAAAAGTAAGGAACTTGTATGTCGGCCCTGTATTAGAACTAAATGGTTAAAAGAAAAGTGTGATAAATAAAACATATACCAATTTAATTTAATGGACCAAAACTGAACAGAATGTGGCCATATAAATTGCAAAATGTGGGAAGAGATTTTCGATGTACCCTATTCACATGGCACATGGTTTATGATTGATACGCAAAACAACGCCGGGATTCAAACTTCCTAATTTTTCAATTTAAAATTACTGTACAAATTCTTGCAACTAATAGAATGTTATATATATGGGGATACAACTTCCAGCTCTGCGGATTCTGCTGTGAGAGGCAGAGTAATTAGCTCATTTATTTTGGTATTTGTCCGTATGTTAGCTCGTTTTGGTCATAGGTCCAGGAATGGCTTGTAGAATTTGCCACATTTGCCTGAACTAAACAGCTAGCAGATAGCAATACTGGGGGAATTTGAAGAGTCGCATAGTCAATCAATTCAATAATATAATAATTAATTTTAGCAAAAATGTTTATTTTTAATTTACAATCCGTAGAAGGCTCTGAGAATAGGAAGGTTCAATCTTTTGTTGAAGCATCACAGCCGGCAGTTTGAAAAATATATGGCAAATACAAAATCCGAAATGGATGATGTGGTAAGATAGATTGGAGGGGTTGAGTGGAACTGAAGGGTGGGGACTAATAACAAGATAAACAATGTAGGGCATACGGGATCTGTGAAATGTGTATAGTGCGGAGCTTTTGTGAATAGCACAATTTACAAGTAGAAATGCAAAACTGGATGGACAACAGAATAGAGGAAGGAGCTAAGAACAACAACGAGAGAACTATTATAAAGTAGACAGTGTCTGTAAAATGTGTATAAGATGTATAAATTGAAAGGTAAAACAGAAATGTTTATCAGTTAGCTCAATTTGGGGGATCGTGGTAGGGTTTGCCGGGGAATAATATAAAGGTATATTCCTTTAAAAAAGTACTGTCTATATAGGTATGTGTATGTATATATGTGTATATGTCTGCATACGTGTATGGATATATATATTTACCGCCAAAAAATATGGGGGATTGAAAATGATGCAGACAATTTAATTGGAAGCAACATTCTTTCCGCAATATTAAGCTGATCCACCCCAATTTTTGAATAAATAAATAAAAAAACAGTGATAGAATTACATTCAGGAACATATAATGTATTGCTATGGTAACAGTGGATAGAAATTACATTCAGAACATATAATAGTAATTCCTATGGTAACAGTGATAGAAGTTACCATTCAGAAATTAATAGTATCTCTATGGTAACAGTGATAGAATTAACATTCAGAACATATAATAGTGATCTCTATTGGTAACAGTGATAGAATAACATTCAGATACATATAAGTAGTAATCCTATGGTACAGTTGATCAGAATTACATTAGAAACATATAACGTATCTCTATGGTAACAGTGATAGAACTTACATTCAGAAATATAATAGTGATCTCTATTGTAACAGTGATAGAATTACATTCAGAACATATATAGTATCTATAGGTAACATGATAAGAATTATCATTCAGACAATTAGTATGTACTCATGGTAAGTATGATTATTCATATAAGATCGCCAGGTAAACATCATAGATCACACCTGACTAACTGTTAGGCCAGGTTGGGGTAATTCATTTCATTCCAAATGTCCCTCATTGGAAAAGCATTGAGAGAATAATGGATTTCCAGTGTACTTCTAGACATGATGGAATTGAAATGGAATTGAACTCAACCCGCTGGAAGCCAATTATTAACATTAACAAGAAGTAATGGCAATGCACATCATCAAGAATTAAATTGTATTTTTATTTATTAAAACTGAGAATTCTGGCCCTCTTACATACTTTTTATATTTGATATAAACAGAGGAAGAGATGGACAGAGGGAAGAGACAGAGAGGCTATAGATATATCTAGATCATAGAGAGAGATGGTAGTAGGGGGAGAGAAGAGTAGATATATAGAATATATTAGACATAGAAGAAGATGGACAGTAGAGGGAAGGAGAAGAGTATAGACTATAGATATATATAGAACAGATGAAGAGATGGGGAGAGAGGAGGAGAAGATTAACTATAGATATATATAGACATAGAAGAGGGATGGACAGAGGGAAGAGAAGAGTATATCTTATGATATATATAGACATAGAAGAGATGGGAGAAGAGGGAGAGAAGAGTAATAGACCTATGATATTATAGACATGAGAAGGATGGGAAGCAGAGGTGATGAGAAAGAGTATGATCTAACTAGCTTATATAAGACCAAGAAGAGATTGGCGAGAGAAGGGGAGAGAAGAGTATAGACTATAGATATATATAGACATGAGAGATGGACAAGAGGAAGAAGAAGAGTAGAAGCTATAGATATATATAGACATAGAGAAGAGATGGGTGAGAGAGAGAGGAGTATAGACTAGTAGATAGTCATATAGACATAGAAAAGATGGACTGAGAGCCGGGGAAGAGTATAGACTATAGATTATATTAGACATAGAGAGATGGGTAGAAAGGGGAGAGAAGGAGTATAGACTAATAGATATATAAGACATGAGAAGAGAATGGGTAGAGAGGGGAGAGAAGAGTATAGATATAGCATATATAGACATAGAAGAGATGGGTAGATACACCGTATCAGAGGGTTGGTAGCGGCTTTATAATCCTCATTACCAATTATAACCATAATAACCCTTATAACGCCTCATTACCCGTAAAACACTTATAACAATTATAGACCCTATACAACCCTTATAACCCCTATAACCCTTATAACCCCTATAACCCTTATAAACTCACTATATCCGTATACCGCTATAACCCTTATTACGCATATAACCCGTATTACCACTATAACCACTATAACCCTAAATTACCCCTATAACCCTTATTACCCCTATTACCCTATAACCCCTTTATAACCCTAATTACCCATGATAACCAACTATAACCCTAATTACCCCTATAACCCTTATTACCCTATAACCCCTATAACCATATATACCCTACATTACCACTATAGACCCAATATAACACTATACCCTAATTACCCCTATAACGCCTTATTACCCCTAATAACCCCTATAACCACTATAACCCCTATTACGCAACTATAACCCTTATTACCCTATAAACGCCTTATTACCACCTATAACCGTATTAACCCTATATACCGCTTATTAACGCACTATACCTAATTCCTTATAACCATATAACCCTAATTACCTCACTATAACCCTTATTACCCCTATTACCCTTATTTACCCACTATAACCCTTATTACCACTATAAACCCCTATAACGCATAATTAACCCCCTATACCACTATTACCCTTATTACCCCTATAACCCTTATTACCCTATAACCGCGTATTACCCTATAACACCTTACTACCTATAACCCTTATTACCCCTTATTACACCTATAACCCTTATTACCCCTATAACCCATATTACCACACTATAACCCTTATTACACTATACCCTTATTACCACTATAACCTTAATTTACCCCTATAACCCTTATTACCCTATAATACCCTTATTACCCTATAAACCCTTATTAACCCTATACTTATTACCACCATAACCACTAATAACCCTTATTACGCCCCCTAATGAACCCTTATTACCCGTTTGAACCCCTATAACCCTTATTACCCCTATAACCGTATTACCTATAACCCTAATAACCCTTAATTACCCCTATACCCCGTATTACCCTATAACCTTATTCCCATAACCCGCTTATTACCCTAACCGCTTATTAACCCCTATTACCCTTATTACCACTATAACCCCTATTACCCCTATAAACCTTATTACCCCCCCATACCTTATTACCCCTATAAACCACTATAACCCATTATTACACCTAACCCGTATTACCCTATACACCCTTATTCCCCTTATTACCAGCTATCACCCCTTATTAACGCCTATTACCACTATAACCCTTATTACCCCTATAACCCTTATTTACCTCTTAACCCTTATTTACCCCCTATAACCACTATAATCATTACTCTAACCGTAACAAGTGTTTGCATATCACATCATTTCAACAGAGTTTAGTTTGATAGTTTTGTTGATATAGTCCTGAAGCATCTGTAAACCTTGATCATCCAATTCTATTCATCATGGAATTTGTAAAGATTCCTGACTGTGGAAGAAATGATTTTAAAGAGAATTCTTTCCAAACTGGGTTGGTTAGAGAGGTAGTGGAGGTTTAGGAGCTCTTGACAATCCTTTGGAACCCTGGACACGACGCAAAACCTTGTGAAATTGGTTCAGTCCTTTTCTGAGTGCTCAACCAGGTTTTCTGGTTTCAAGTTTTCCCCTTTGTCTTTTTCCTCCTTGTTCCACGCCCCAGTGTGCTTCGGCCATCTCACTTTTTTCTTCTTGTTCAAAACAAGCAGTAGGCTGTGCCACATGAGATCTGGGAATGTTCACTCGGTCGTTCAGTGCGTTCTTCAGTGTGTTGTTAAGTGCGTTCAGTGTGTTGTTTCAATTGCGTCTTCAGATGTGTTGTTCAGTGCGTTCAGTGTGTTGTTCAATGCGTTTTCAGTGTGTTCTCTTACTGGCACTGCTCCAGTCACCACATAGGCCTTTTATCTTCCTGTTGACTAAAACAGGTCCGTCATCAGCTTTTCTCTGACATTTCTCTCCATTTCCTTCAGCTGCCATCGTTGAAGGACACCACCTGGGGACGATGTTTTGGTCAGGGTAAAAGGTGACTTCCTGAGTATCAGGTAATGAGCATGTGAATTTGGAAGAGGTGACCTGCTGTTCACCCTTTATTTTGTATTGAGTTCTTATAGTCGTAGTTCCCAAGCCTGGTGTTGATAGTGTTCCTCATCATCTTCATTTTCAGGGCTGTTTGTTTACGACCCGTTGAGCCTGCAGGAAACAATCATAAACATCATTCATTACAACCTTTCTGTACAATATAATCCTCTTTTCTGTACAATAAAACCTCTTTCATTGTACAATAAACCCTCTTTTCTGACAATGTGAACCTCCTCACCCCGGAAAAAGAGGGTTTTAATCAAGACAAAATCAATCAAGTCCTCTAGCACCCTCCATAGTTGGTAGTTTTATTTATAATTCTGTAACAATAACTGTCTGGTGATATACAGTTGAAGTCGGAAGTTTACATACACCTTATGGACAAATAAATTTAAACTCCAATTTTTCACAATTCCTGACATTTAAGTCCTAAGTACAAATTCCATGGAAGGTCAGGTAAGGATCTACACCACTTTATTAAAAAAAATGTGAAATGTCAGAATAATAGTAGAGAGAATGATTTATTCAGAAGCTTTTACATACACGTTTACATAGAACTAATTAAGTATTTTGGTAGCATTGCCTTTAAAATTGTTAACTTGGGTCAAACATTTTTCGGGGTAGCCTTCCCACAAGATTCGCACAATAAGTTGGGAGCATTTCGGCCCATTCTCTGACAGAGCTGGTGTAACTGAGCCAGGTTTGTAGGCCTCTTGCTCGCCCACGCTTTTTCAGTTCTGGCGCACAAATTTTCTATAAGACTGGGGTCCCTGGGCTTTGTGATGGCCACTCCAATACGCTTGATTTTGTTGGTCCCTTAGCCATTTTGCACAACTTTGGAAAGTTAATGGGCTTGGGGTCATTATTCGATTGGAATATCATTTGCGACCAAGCTTTAACCTTCCTGACTGATGTCCTTGAGAAATGTTGGCTTCAAATATATCCACATATTTTTTCCTTCCTCATGTGTCATCTATTTTAATGAAGGTGCACCAGTTCCCCTCCTGCAGCAAAGCCACCCCATCAGACCAGAGGACATTTCTCCAAAAAAGTACGATCTTTGTCCCAGTGCAGTTGCAAACCGTGGTCGGCTTTTTTATGGTGGTTTTGAGCAGTTGGCTTCTTCCTTGCTAGCGGCCTTTCGGTTTGTCGATATAGGAACTCGTTTTACTGTTGGATTAGATACCTTTGTACCCTTTTTCCTCCAGCATCTTCACAGGTCCTTTTGCTGTTGTTCTCGGATTGATTGCACTTTTCGCCCAAGTGCGTTTCATTCTCTAGGAGCAAGAACGCGTCTCCTTCATGAGCGTTATGACGGCTGCGTGTTCACATGGTGTTTATACTTGCAAATACTAATGTTTGTACACTCATTGTTTGAAACGTGGTAACCTTCAAGGTGTTTGGAAACAATTGCTCACAAGGAATGAACCAGACTTGGAGGTCTACAATTTTGTTTCTGAGGTCTTGGCTATTTCCTTTAGATTTTCCCATTATGCATGTGAATGAGGCACTGAGACTGAAGGTAGGCCTTGAAATACATCCACAGGAACACCTCCAATTGACTCAAATGATGTCAATTAGCCATTTCAGAAGCTTCTAAAGCTCTGACATAATTTTCCTGGAATTTTCCAAGCTGTTTAAAGGCACAGTCAACTTAGTGTATGTAAACTTCTGACGCAATGGGTTGATACAATGAATTATAAAAGTGAAATAATCTGTCTGTAAACAAATGTTGGAAAAAATGACTTGTCATGGCAAAGTAGATGTCCTAAACGACTTGACCAAAACTATAGTTTGTTAACCAAAAATGTGTGGAGTGGTTGAAAAAATGAGTTTTAATGACTTCCAACCTAAGTGTCATGTAAACTTCTGACTTGAAGCTGTATAGCAGTAAACAAATACATCATGTATGTTATATGAAAAACATTAGTCCTACCTGGGGCTCGATCATCCAGGGTTGATTTGGTCTGGGGCTCATAGGAGACCAGTGAAGGTGTAGGCTGAGAACACAGGGATCCTGTTGGTCGTGTCGTAGAGAGTTGCAAACCTGTAGAAGTTGTTGAACAACTGGCAGATGGCTTGTAGCGGCTCTGGTCCTGGACTGTCCACCAACAAAATACTGGGAGATTTGGAGTTGTCCCTCAGAAGAAATTCTTGCACTGTGGAACATCACTGAACTTCTCCACTACAGAGAGAGAGCAGGAGGAAGGAGAGAGAGAAGGAGGAGAGTAGAGAGATGATTCAATACCCCCATCATCACCTGAAGACTGTACACCACAGAGAGCAAAAGATGAAGTTACAGAGACCAGTTGGTAGACTGGAGACTGTTGACTGAGTCAGGACAGACTGCTTTAAATAGGTTTTCAGAGACTCCTCCTTCAGATGTCAAGACAGAAAGGGTTATTTGCATAAACTCCTCTGTATGTTTCCATGGAACTGCTGTAAAAATAACATGTGACTCACCTGTAGTTTCTAACACGTATGGACCCAGAACTTAATCACACAAGATTATAGTTCTGGGTTAAGAGATTAGACTGCTCTAAATAGTGACTGCATCCACACTTTGGTTCTGGTAGAAAAAAGTTTTAGGATAAAAACATGACTTTACTCAGCATAGAGTCTGTCAGAAGATACACATCCCACTATTACAACAGTGGGACTGTTCTGGAATTACGGTTGCTGAGTTCACTTCATTAATAACTTCTTAAGACTAGGGGCGGTATTTTCGTTTTTGGCTAAAAAACGTACCCATTTGAAACTGCCTATTTTCTCAGCCCCCGAAACTAGAAATATGCATATAATTGTCGGATTAGGATAGAAAACACTCTAAAGTTTCCAAAAACTGTCTTAATATTGTCTGTGAGTTAAACAGAACTGATATTGCAGGCGAAAACCGGAGAAAATCCAATCAGGAAGTGCCCCTGTTTTTGAAAACCTCTCTGTTCCTATGCATCCCTATTTCCCATTTAAAGGGATATCAACCAGACATCTTTTTCTATGGCTTCCCTAAGGTGTCAACAGCCTTAGACATAGTTTCAGGCTTTTATTTTGAAGAATGAGCGTGAACGACCACATTGCATAAGTGGATATGTGGGGGCTCTCAAAGTGAGTGTGCGCAAAAAAGGGAAAGCAGCCATTGTTACTCCCGGTCCCTATTGAAAAGCCAACTGTCCCGGTTGATAATTATCGAATAGATATTTGAAAAAACACCAGAGGAATGGAATATAAAAAACGTTTGACATGTTTCTGTGGACATTATGGATATAATTTGGAATTTTTGTCTGCGTTGTCGTGACCGCTCTTTCCCGGTGGATTCCTGGGCATAAGCGAGCAAACTAACGGAGGTATTTGGATATAAAAATATCTTTATGGAACAAAAGGAACATTTTGTTGTCTTAACTGGGAGTCTCGTGAGTGAAAACATCCGAAGCTCAATCAAAGGTAAACGATTAATTTGATTGCTTTTCTGATTTTCGTGACCAAGTTACCTGATGCTAAGTGTACTTATTGTTTTGTCTAGTGATTGAATAACTCACAACGCTTGGATTGCTTTCGCTGTAAAGCATAATTTCAAAATCTGAGACGACAGGTGGATTAACAAAAGGCTAAACTGTGTTTTGCTATATTGCACTTGTGATTTCATGAATATGAATTTTTCTAGTATATATTTTACCTGTGGCGCTATGCTACGCTATGCTAGTTAGCGTTTCTGATGACAATTATCCCGGATCCGGGATGGTGGTTATCCCACAAGGCTTAACACTTCTAACTCAGCAACTCAAAGAATAAACTTGCATTTCCCTTGACAGCAAGTCACATATCTAGTATGATGTCTCAAAGGCCTCACATACAGTCGTGGCCAAGTTTTGAGAATGACACAAATATTAATTTTCACAAAGTCTGCTGCCTCAGTTTGTATCATGGCAATTTGCATATACTCCAGAATGTTATGAAGAGTGATCAGATGAATTGCAATTAATTGCAAAGTCCCTCTTTGCCATGCAAATTAATTGAATCCCCAAAAAACCTTTCCACTACATTTCAGCCCTGCCACAAAAGGACCAGCTGACATCATGTCTTGATTCTCTCGTTAACACAGGTGTAAGTGTTGACGAGGACAATGCTGGAGATCACTCTGTCATGCTGATTGAGTTTGAATAACAGACTGGAAGCTTCAAAAGGAGGGTGGTGCTTGGAATCATTGTTCTTTCTCTGTCAACTGGTTACCTGCAAGGAAACATGCGCGTCATCATTGCTTTGCACAAAAAGGGCTTCATAGGCAAGGATATTGCTGCCAGTAAGATTGCACCTAATTCAACCATTTATCGGATCATCAAGAACTTCAAGGAGAGCGGTTCAATTGTTGTGAAGAAGGCTTCAGGGCGCCCAAAAAAGTCCAGCAAGCACCAGGACCGTCTCGTAAAGTTGATTCAGCTGCGGGATCAGGGCACCACCAGTACAGAGCTTGCTCAGGAATGGCAGCAGGCAGGTGTGAGTGGATCTGCAGGCAGGTGTGAGTGCATCTGCATGCATAGTGAGGCGAAGACTTTGAGGATGGCCTGGTGTCAAGAAGGGCAGCAAAGCCACTTCTCTCCAGGAAAAACATCAGGCACAGACTGATATTCTGCAAAAGGTACAGGGATTGGACTGCTGAGGACTGGGTTAACTTCTTATGGCTGCAGGGGCAGTATTGAGTAGCTTGGATGAAAGGTGCACAGAGTGCCCAGAGTAAACTGCCTGCTCCTCAGTCATAGTTGCTAATATATGCAATATATTATTAGTATTGGATAGAAACCACTCTGAAGTTTCTAAAACTGTTTGAATTATGTCTGTGAGTATAACAGAACTCATATGGCAGGCAAAAACCTGAGAAGTTCCACTTCCTGTTTGAATTTTTTCTGTGGCTGGTAGATTTTCAACCAAGCTCCCATTGAAATTACAGCGAGATATGGATGAGTTTTCACTTCCTACGGCTTCCACTAGATGTCAACAGTCAATAGAACTTTATCTGATGACTCTGTTGTGAAGGGGGGCCGAAGGAGACAGGAATGAGTAATCACTGCCATGAGGTGACCACGCGCGTTCACGTGAGAGGCAGCTCCGTTCCATTGCTCAACTCAATGTAATTCTCCGGTTGGAACGTTATTCAAGATGTATGTTAGCAACATTCTAAAAATTGATTCAATCATCGTTTGACATGTTTCTACTGACTGTTACGGAACTTTTGGACATTTCGTCACGTTTTAGTGAACGCGCTTTGTGACTTTGGAATTGTTTACCAAACGCGCTAACCAAAGTAACTAATTGGACATAAATAACGGACATTATCGAACAAATCAAGCATTTATTTGTGGACTCGTGATTCCTGGGAGTGCATTGTGATGAAGATCATCAAAGGTAAGGGAAATTTTATCATGTAATTTCTGGTTTCTGTTGACTCTAACATGGTGGCTAATTTGACTCGTTCTGAGCTCCGTCTCAGTATATTGCAAGGTTTGCCTTTTCCGTCAAGTTTTTTTGAAATCTGACACAGCGGTTGCATTAAGGAGAGGTATATCTATAATTCCATGTGTATAACTTGTATTATCATCTACATTTATGATGAGTATTTCTGTTGAAACGATGTGGCTATGCACTATCACTG
>NW_019944451.1:42938-53146 GCF_002910315.2 Salvelinus sp. IW2-2015 | reverse complement strand
GCAAATAAAAGAAGTAAACTTGCATTTCCCTTGACCAGCAAGTCAACTTATTTAGTATGATGTCTCAAAAGGCCTCACATACATTACAGATATGATTACAACTGAATGAAACGGAGGAAGATGTGTCCAACTGAATGAAACGGAGAGAATGTGTCCAACTGAATGAAACGGAGGAAGAGTGTTCCAACTGAATGAATGGAGGAAGATGTGTCAATGAATGAAACGGAGGAAGATGTTCCAACTGAATGAAACGGGGAGAACGTGTCCAACTGAACGAAACGGAGGAAGATGTGTCCAACTGAATGAAACGGAGGAAGATGTGTCCAACTGAATGAAACGAGGGAAGATGTGTCCAACTGAATGAAACGGAGGAAGATGTGTCCAACTGAATGAAACGGAGGAAGATGTGTCCAACTGAATGAAACGGAGGAAGATGTGTCCAACTGAATGAAACGGAGGAAGAGTGTCCAACTGAATGAACGGGGAGATGTGCCAACTGAATGAAACGGAGAAGATGTGTCCAACTGAATGAAACGGGGAAGATGTTCCAACTGAACGAAAGGAGGAAGATGTGTCCAACTGAATGAAACGGAGGGAAGATGTGTCAACTGAATGAAACGGAGGAAGATGTGTCCAACTGAATGAAACAGGAAGATGTGTCCAACTGAATGAAACGGAGGAAGATGTGTCCAACTGAATGAAACGGAGGAAGATGTGTCCAACTGAATGAAACGGAGGAAGATGTGTCCAACTGAATGAAACGGAGGAAGATGTGTCCAACTGAATGAACGGAAGATGTGTCAACTGAATGAAACGGAGGAAGATGTGTCCAACTGAATGAAACGGAGGAAGATGTGTCCAACTGAATGAAACGGAGAAGATGTGTCCAACTGAATGAAACGGGGGAAGATGTGTCCAACTGAATGAAACGGAGTAAGATCCTACTCACTAATCAATAGAGCATGTGAAAAACTGTCCAGAACTGAATGAAAACGGAGGAACGATGTGTTCCACTTAAACGTGAAGTGCCCCTGAAGAAACGGAGGAGATGGTCAACTGAATGAAACGAGGAAGATGTGTCCAACTAAATGAAACGGAGGAAGATGTGGCCCTGATGACGAAATTTCCAACTGAATTGAACGGGGATGTCCCTGCATAAGGAGTAAGATTGTCCAGATAAGAAGTGTGTCCTAACTGAAATGAAACGGGGAGGAAAGATTGTGTCCCAACTGAATGAAACGGAGGAAGATGTGTCCAAACTGAAATAAACGGAGGAAGATACGTAGAGTCCAATCTATGACCAACGACACTAGCATGTGTGCCAACTGATATTGAAAACGAGGAAAAGCATATGTTCCTCCAACTGAGATAGGAGAAGAGCCGGAGAGGAAGACTAGTTCCCAACTGGAACATGAAACCGGAGTGGAACGATTAGCGTCCCACCTTGACCACTGAAACGGAGCAGAAGATGTGTCCTCACTAGACACTGAAACGGGACTAATCAGAGTTAGAGGGAAAGTCGTGTCCAACTGCGAATTGAAACAGGGTAAGATGTGTCCCCAACTGGAATGGAAACGGAGGAAATGTGTTCCAACTGAATGAAACAGGACATAGGAAAGATGTGAGTCCACAACCCTGAATGAACTACGAAGGCCACCCCAGGAAATTGTCCAACTAAAAATCGAAACGGAGGATAGATGTGTCCAACTGAATGACACGGTGGAACCAGTAAGACTGTGTATCACCAATCTTAGGAAGTATCTGAATCGGAGGGAAGTATATAGTGAGGGTCCCGAACTGTGAATGAAAAAGGAGAGAGAAAGATTGTCCAACCTGAGAGTGAAATGATGAAGATGTGTCCAAACTGAAATGAACTGAGAGGGAACAGATGTGTCCAATAAGCTGAAATGAAAATCGAGGAAGTTGTGTACAACTTTGCTATACCCCCTGTGTCAATTACTGTGATCTGATACCACTGCGTGCGTTTTATTCCCAAGTAACACCTGCATATAAGTAGATGTGCACATAGTAAGGTGGACACAATGATGTGTGGCTGTAGAGTTAGGAAAATGTGGTTCCTAACAACATGTGGTCAGAGGCAGCACTGGACTGTTTAACACCATCAGACTCAGCAGCTGTAGAATCTTCAGTTGAGCCTTTTCTCAGTTAAGAGTAGAGGAGACTGGGGAACAAGTAAACTAAACACTTGGTTTGAGACTTTTTGCTGAGTCAGAGACGCTAAGCCTTGTGGGATATTAATGAATGTGAACTCAGCAACCGTAATTCCAGAACAGTCCCACTGTTGTAATAGTGGGATGTGTATCTTCTGACAGACTCTATGCTGAGTAAAGTCATGTTTTTATCCTAAAACGTTTTTCTACCAGAACCAAAGTGTGGATGCAGTCACTATTTAGAGCAGTCTAATCTCATTAACCCAGAACTATAATCTTGTGTGATTAAGTTCTGGGTCCATACGTGTTAGAAACTACAGGAGGTGAGTCACATGTTATTTGTTRCAGCAGTTTCCATGGAAACATACAGAGGAGTTTATGCAAATCAACCCTTTCTGTCTTGACATCTGAAGGAGGAGTCTCTGAAAACCTATTTAAAGCAGTCTGTCCTGACTCAGCTCAACAGTCTCCAGTCTACCAACTGGTCTCTGTAATAACTATTTAAAGCAGTCTGTCCTGACTCAGCTCAACAGTCTCCAGTCTACCAACTGGTCTCTGTAACTTCATCTTTGTCTCTGTGGTGTACAGTCTTCAGGTGATGATGGGGGTATTGAATCATCTCTCTACTCTCCTCCTTCTCTCTCTCCTTCCTCCTGCTCTCTCTCATGTAGTGGAGAAGTTCAGTGATGTTCGACAGTGCAAGAAGTTCTTCATGAATGGGACAACTCCAACTCTCACGGGTATTTTGGTTGGTGGGATAGTCAAGAACGAGGGCCGCTACAAGCCGATCTGCCAGAAGTACAAAAACTTCTACAGGTTTGCAACTCTCTACGACACGACCAACAGGATCCCTGTGTTCTCAGCCTACACCTTCACTGGTTCTTCTAAGAAAAGCAGACCAAAACAACCCTGGATGATCGAGCCTGAGGTAGGCCTGATCTCTCTTCATTCAACATTTGTATTTGTTTACTGCTATATGTCACAGACAGTTATGTTACAGGATATAGAACTACCACTATGGAGGGTATAGAGACTTGATTGTGGATTGTGAACCCCCCCCAGAAAAGAGGGTTTATTGTACAGAAAACAGAGAGAGAGAGAGAGACAGAGCACCTTGTTTGTGGCCAGTGAGGTGACGGTGTCATCAAAGTGTGAGTGAATGAATGATTTGTTGTTTTTTCTGCAGCTCAACAGGTATAACAACAGCCCTGAAATGGTGGTGGATGATTCATACCAGGCTGGGAACAACGACTATAAGAACTCAATACCAAGTAAAGGGGTGAACAAAGGTTTCCTCTTCCCAAGTTCACATGCTCATGACCTTGATACTCAGAAGTCCACCTTTACCCTGACCAACATCGTTCCCCAGGTGGTGTCATTCAACGATGGCAGCTGGAAGGTAATGGAGGACTATGTCAGAACGAAGTTTAAGAAGGACTGTATTAGAAACAGGATGATAAAAGCCTATGTGGTGACTGGAGCAGTTCCCAACAACAACAACAACACACTGAACAACAGAGTGAACATCCCAGATCTCCTGTGGACAGCCTACTGCTGTTACAACAGTGAGAAGAACAAGTGGATGGCCGGAGCACACTGGGGGGAGAACAAAAAGGAGGTAAAGATACAAACATTGAAAACAGAAACCTTGGGAGCACTCGAAAAGATGTTGAAGAAAGGTGGTCGTGCCCAGGTGTTCCCAAAGGATTGTCCAAGAGGTCCTTAACCTACCACTAACCCCTACCCCCTAACCCTACCACTACCCTTAACTTTACCCCTATCCCTGCTCGTAACCCCTAACCCATCCTGAGTTGGAAGAATTTCTTCCGTAGTGAGGAATCTTTACAATTCCATGAGAAATAGTTCTGTAAGGATCTTTGGATGATCTGGGTACAGATGCTCACACCATATCAACAAACTATCATTACTGTTAGACTAATGATTATCAGGGTTATAATGGTAATGAGGGTTATAATGGTAATGAGGGTTATAATGGTAATGAGGGTTGTAATGGTAATGAGGGTTATAATGGTTATGATGGTTATAATGGTTAGATGGTTATGATGTTATATGGTTATGATGTTATAATGTATACGGTGGTCTATATGGTTTTATGGTGGTTATAATGGTTATGAGGGTTATATGGTTATGATGGTTATAAACTGGTTATGAGGGTTATAATGGTTATGAGGGTTATAATGGTAATAAGGGTTATGACGTTATAATGATAATAAGGGTAATGACGTTATAATGATAATAAGGGTAATGTGGGTTATAATGGTAATAAAGGTTATAATGGTAATGAGGGTTGTAATGGTAATAAGGGTTTATAGGGGTTATAGAGGTTACATATGTACACTTTCAATTGTAATACTTTCTGGAAAATCTGCACTCTGTTGCTTGTAATTCTATTTCTCTTGTTAAAGGGGCCGTTTGAAATTGCTACATCCATATAACCCTTTTTACTTTTCAATTAATGATATAAACACTGAGTGTACAAAACATTATGAACACCTGCTCTTTCCATGGCATAGACTGACCAGGTGAATCCAGGTGAAAGCTATGATCCCTTATTGATGTCACTTGTTACATCCACTTCAATCAGTGTAGATGAAGGGGAGGAGACGGGGTTAAAGAAGGATAAATAAGCCTTGAGACAATTGAGACATGGATTGTGTATGTGTGCCATTCAGAGGGTGAATGGGCAAGTCAAAATATTTAAGTGCCTTTGAACAGGTTATGGTATGGGGTATGGTAGTAAGTGCCAGGTACACCGGTTTGTGTCAAGAACTGCAATGCTGCTGGGATTTTCACGCTTAACAGTTTACCGTGTGTATCAACAATGGACATCCAGTCAACTTGACACAACAGTGGGAAGCATTGGAGTCAACATGGACCAGCATCCCTGTAGAACACTTTGACACCTTGTAGAGTCCATGCCCCGACCAACTGAGGCTGTTCTGAGGGCAAAAAGGGCTACAATTCAATATTAGGAAGGTGTTCTTAATGTTTTGTACACTCAGTGTATATACTAATTGATTATTGAAAAATATAACTTATAAATGCTTGTCTTAGTGGATTGTGTATCTCTGTAAAGGTCACACATCATATGTCAGAGTTTTCATCCATAACACAGACCACTATTGAGAATTCATTCCCCTACAGGAGACCAGAGTTCAATCCCCGATTCAAACCTTTCTAGTCTATATATATCTATAGTCTATACTCTTCTCTGTCCATCTCTTCTATGTCTATATATATCTATAGTCTATACTCTTCTCTCCCTCTTCCCATCTTTCTATGTTATATATATCTATAGACTATATCTTCTCTTCCCTCTCGTCCATCTCTTCTATGTCTATATATATCTATAGTCTATACTCTTCTCTCCTCTCTACCATCTCTTCTATGTTATATATATCTATAGTTCTTACTCTTCTCTTTCTCTTCCATCTCTTCTATGTCTATATATATCTATATGTCTATACTCTTCTCTCCCTCTCTCCATCTCTCTCTATGTCTATATATATCTATAGCTATACTCTTCTCTTCCCTCTCTGTCCATCTCTTCTATGTCTATATATCTATAGTTCTATACTCTTCTCTCCCTCTCTGTCCATCTTTCTATGTCTATATATATCTATAGTCTATACTCTTCTCTTCCTCTCTGTCCATCTCTTCTATGTCTATATATATCTATATTCTATACTCTTCTTCTCTCTCCCATCTCTTCTATGTCTATATATATCTATAGTCTACTCTTCTTTCCTCTGTCCATCTCTTCTCTGTTTATATCAATATAAAAAGTATGTAAGGGACAGAATTCTATTTAATAAATAAAATACAGTTTAATTCCTTGATGATGTGCTGCCATTACTCTTGTTAATGTTAATAATTAGCTTCCAGCAGGGTTGAGTCAATTCCATTTCAATTCCAGTCAGTTCTAGAAGTACACTGGAAATCCATTTCTCTGCAATGCTTTTCAATGAGGAACATTTGGATTGAAATGGAATTACCCAACCCTGGCCTACAGTTGTCAGGTTGTGACTTCTTATGAACTGTTACCATGGAGATACTATTATATGTTCTGAATGTAATTCTATCACTGTTACCATAGAGATACTATTATATGTTCTGAATGTAATTCTATCACTGTTACTAGAGATACTATTATATGTTCTGAATGTAATTCTATCACTGTTACCATAGAGATACTATTATATGTTCTGAATGTAATTCTATCACTGTTACCATAGAGATACTATTATATGTTCTGAATGTAATTCTATCACTGTTACCATAGAGATACTATTATATGTTCTGAATGTAATTCTATCACTGTTACCATAGAGATACTATTATATGTTCTGAATGTAATTCTATCACTGTTCCATAGAGATACTATTATATGTTCTGAATGTATATTCTTTATCACTGTTACCATAGAGATACTATTATATGTTCTGAATGTAATTCTATCACTGTTACCATAGAGATACTATTATATGTTCTGAATGTAATTCTATTACTGTATGTATCCATCTTCTTCCCATCTGAAGGAATAAACATCTATAATGAATGAAGCCTGTGAGAGTCTGGTGTTTTGTTCTCATGATGTTTAAATGTAACCACAGTGAGTGTACATGTCACGCCCTGACCATAGATTGCTTTGTATGTTTCTATGTTTTGTTTGGTCAGGGTGTTATCTGAGTGGGCATTCTATGTTGTATGTCTAGTTTGTCTGTTTCTGTGTTTGGCCTGATATGGTTCTCAATCAGAGGCAGGTATCAGTCGTTGTCTCTGATTGGGAACCATATTTAGGTAGCCTGTTTTGTCATTGTGGGTTGTGGGTTGTGGGTGATTGTTTATGTTAGTTGCTTGTGTCAGCACATTTCTTATATGGCTTCATGTTCGTTGTTCGTTTATTGTTTTGTATAGTTTGTTCTCTGTTTATTATATTCATGATGAACACATACCACGCTGCCTTTTGGTCCTCCGATCCTTCCAACTACTCCTCCTCAGACGAGGAGGAAGACGAACGTGACAGAATCACCCACCACAACCGGACCAAGCAGCGTGGTACCGGGCAGCAGCGAGTTCTGGACTCCTGGACTTGGGAGGAGATTTTGGATGGTAAAAGACCCTGGGCACAGGCTGGGGATATGAGGAGGCAGCACGGCAGCGCGACAGGTACGAGAGGCAGCCTCCCCAAAAAATTGGGAGGGGCACACGGGGAGTGTGGCAGAGTCAGGTTGGAGACCTGAGCTCACTCCTCGTGCTTATTAAAAGCAGCGCGTTATTGGTCAGGTACCGTGTTATGCGGTTAAGCGCACGGTGTCGCGAGTATGTGCCCATAGCCCGGTGCGCTATAGGGGAGCCCCCCCGAAAGCGTCATGCGAGTGTGGGCATCCAGCCAGGGCGTATTGTGCCTACTCAGCGTGTCTGGTCTCCGGTACGCCATTTCAGTCCAGGGTATCCTGCGCCCGCTCTGCGTGCTGTGTCTCCGGGGCGCTGGGAGGGTGCAGTGCGTCCTATGCCTGTGCTCCGCTCGTGCCGGGCGAATGTGGGAGTGGAGCCTAAGGGAGAGGTGCGCGTAGTAGGCACTAGATCTCCAGTGCTCATCCACACCCCGGTTTAACCTGTGCCTGCACTCTGGAGGGTCCGGGCTAGAGTAGTTATCCAGCCTGGGGGAGTGGTGCCAAGACTGCGCACCAGAGCTCCAGTGCTCTCCCACAGCCCGGTCCTACCGGTGCCTCCTCCAAACACCAGGCCTCCTGTAGGTCTCCCCAGCCTGGTGGGTCCTGTGGCAGCCCCACACACCAGGCTGTCTCTCCGTCTTCTCCCTACAGGTGCGCCCGTCTGTCCAGCGCTGCCTGAGCCGCCCGTCTGTCCAGCGCCGCCTGAGCCGCCCGTCAGTCAGGAGCCGCCTGAGCCGCCCGTCAGTCGCACTTTGCTCACTCACACGCATCGATCTCGCTTGGCGTGTGCAGTGCGTGAAGAGATGAATCATAGTCATTTCTTCTCTCACTTCCGGCATGACCCAGCGGAAGGGCGTGTGATGTGTTTTGTACAGTCCTCTAAGTGCCCAGGCCTTTTAGATAGAGATGTATCTTGAAGAGAGACATAGCTTCTTGGAAATTATACTTCCGGATAGAAAATGGGCTGTAAAAAGAGTTATGTTCACTTAGAGAAAATAATTAAACCTGTTTTAGAAAACTAGACAGTGTTTCTATCCAATAGTAATAATAATATGCATATTGTACGAGCAAGAATTGAGTACGAGGCCCGTTTGAAATGGCCACCTCTTTCCAGTTACTCACTGCTGATACTCACTGCTATATTTGAGCCATAAGAGGTTTTAAAAATATGAGAGATTGGTGTAGATATTTTGTTAGCTGTAACTCTAAGCAATTTGGCGTCTAGATTATTTGTACCAGGCGACTTGTCAATCCAAAAGAGACAACAGCATCCTGTTGCAATATGGGTCTTCCAAATGGACAATGACCCCAAGCATACTTCCAAAGTTGTGGTAAAATGACTTAAGGACAACAAAGTCGAGGTATTGGAAGTGGCCATCACAAAGCCCTGACCTTTGTGGCAGAATGAAAAAGCATGTGCGAGCAAGCCTGACTCAGTTACACCCGCTCTGTCAGGAGGAATGGGACAAAATTCACCCAACTTATTGTGGGAAGCTTGTGGAAGGCTACCAGACACGTTTGACCCAAGTATAACAATTTCAAGGCAATGTTACCAAATTACTAATTGAGTGCTGTAAACTTCTGACCCACTGGGAATGTGATGAAAGAAATAAAGTCGTATTCTGACATTTCAACATTCTTAAATATAAGTGGTGATCCTAACTGACCTCAGATTTTTACTAGGATAAAATGTCAGGAATTGTGAAAACTGAGTTTAAATGTACTTGGCTAAGGTGTAATGTAAACTTCCGACTTCAACTGTATTATATTTAGAGTTATTTATTATCTTTAGTTGTTCCCAAACGGCATGTGTTTTGATTTTGATAATTCTAAGGCTGCATGATGCGGCTCTAATGACGATTTGAAAAAAGTTACTAAAGGCATGAAGCTTGTGCTTTCTGTTTTTGTGCCGGCTGTACACACTGTCCTAGTCTGTACACACTTCATCCAGTCTGTACACACTTCATTCAGTCTGTACACACTATCAGTCTGTACACCTCATCAGTCGTAACACTTCATCAGTCTGTACACACTTCATCAGGCTGTACCACTTCATCAGTCTCTCATTCACACTTTGACAAGCACTTGATGAATGCCTCGAATTTCCTCGTCCCATTCCCTTTGTTTGGCCATAACCCTAAAAAAGCAATTCCTTTACCTCCAGTGGCTGTTGTGCCCTTGGGCTGAATATATAATAATTATAACTCTTCCCCCTGCTGCGTGCTGAATCACCTCTCAGTTGCATGGCTCTCAGTCATGTGAGTTTGGGTCTTTCTCACAGCTCCAAAGACTGGACACATCAGGGACGCACTGCGTGCGTCTTTATCCAATTCTAAGGTGCATATTAAAGAGAAATTGAAAGAACTGTCCACATTTACTTTTCATGCAGCCAACAAGATGAGTATTTCTAACGAACAACAAAAGCATTAGTACTGTCTAATACTATCCCCATAGTACAAAAGTTGACATTTCTGTGCGAGAAATAAATATTCAAAATAGTCTGGGACAGTTATGGAGCATTAAAAAATATTGTTTAAACAATGAGCCTGACGCAACAGATGAGAACGATGATAAGCTATAAGAGCTATATCGTTCACATTATAAGCGTAGCAATGAGCCAAACCGAAGATTTACACTAGTAGCTAGCTAACAGGCTAGGTTAGGCTACCGCTTAATCATTATATCACTGATTAAGGGCAACTCCGGACTGAAAGGCAGCTCCGGACTGGCGGCGGCTCCGGCGGCTCCTGACTGGCGGGCGCTCCTGACTGGCGGGCGGCTCCGGCGGCTCCTGATGGCGGGCGCTCCGGCGGCTCCTGACTGGCGGGCGCTCGCGCGT
>NW_019944451.1:40517-42913 GCF_002910315.2 Salvelinus sp. IW2-2015 | reverse complement strand
CTCTCATTCACACTTTGACAAGCACTTGAGAATGCCCTCGAATTTCCCGTCTCCATTCCCTTTTGTTTGGCCATAATCCCCCTAAAAAAGCAATTCCTTTACCTCCAGTGGCTGTTGTGCCCTTGGCTGAATAAATAATTATAACTCCCTTCCCCCGCTGCGTGCTGAACACCTCTCAGTTGCATGGCTCTCAGTCATGTGATTTGGGTCTTTCTCACAGCTACAAAGACTGGACACATCGGGACGCAACTGCGTGCGTCTTTATCCAATTCTAAGTGCATATTAAGAGAATTGAAAGAACGTCCACAATTTACTTTTCATCAGCCAACAGATGAGTATGTTCTAACGGAACAAAAAGCATTAGCCTACGTCAATCTACTATCCCATAGTACAAAAGTTGACATTTCGTGCGAAAATAAATATTCAAACATAGTCTGGGACAGTTATGGGAGCATTAAAAAAATTGTTTAAACAATGAGCCTGACGCGACAGATGAGAACGATGATAAGCTATAAGAGCTATATCTCACATTATAAGCGTAGCAATGAGCCAAACCGAAGATTTACACTAGTAGCTAGCTAACAGGCTAGGTTAGGCTACGCCTAATCATTAATCACTGATTAAGGGCAACTCCGCGACTGAAAGGCAGCTCCGGACTGGCGGGCGGCGGCTCTGGATGGCGGGCGCTCCTGACTGGCGCGGCGGCTCCTGATGGCGGGCGCGCTCCGGCGGCTCCTGACTGTGCGGCGCTCCGGCGGCTCCTGACTGGCGGGCGGCTCCTCGGCGCTACCGATGCGCGGGCGGCTCCCTGATGCACGGGCGCCTCAGCGGCTTCCTGACTGCACGGCGGCTCATGCGGCGCTGATCTCTCTCTTTACTGATGAAGTGTGTACAGACTGATGAAGTGTGTACAGACTGATGAAGTGTGTACAGACTGATGAAGTGTGTACAGACTGATGAAGTGTGTACAGCCGGCACAAAAAACAGAAAGCAAAGCTCATGCCTTTCATGTAACTTTTTTCAAATCGTCATTAGAGCCGCATCATGCAGCCTTAGAATGTATCAAAATCAAAACACATGGCCGTTTGGGAACAACTAAAGATACATAAATAACTCTAAATTAAGCATATACAGTTGAAGTCGGAAGTTTACATACACCTTAGCCAAGTACATTTAAACTCAGTTTTTCACAATTCCTGACATTTTATCCTAGTAAAAATCTGAGGTCAGTTAGGATCACCACTTTATTTTAAGAATGTGAAATGTCAGAATACGAGCTTTTATTTCTTTCATCACATTCCCAGTGGGTCAGAAGTTTACATGCACTCAATTAGTATTTGGTAACATTGCCTTGAAATTGTTTAACTTGGGTCAAACGTGTCTGGTAGCCTTCCACAAGCTTCCCACAATAAGTTGGGTGAATTTTGTCCCATTCCTCCTGACAGAGCTGGTGTAACTGAGTCAGGCTTGCTCGCACATGCTTTTTCAGTTCTGCCCACAAGGTCAGGGCTTTGTGATGGCCACTCCAATACCTCGACTTTGTTGTCCTTAAGTCATTTTACCACAACTTTGGAAGTATGCTTGGGGTCATTGTCCATTTGGAAGACCCATTTGCAACAGGATGCTGTTGTCTCTTTTGGATGACAAGTCGCCTGGTACAAATAATCTAGACGCCAAATTGCTTAGAGTTACAGCTAACAAAATATCTACACCAATCTCTCATATTTTTAAAACCTCTTATGGCTCAAATATCAGCAGTGAGTATCAGCAGTGAGTAACCTGGAAAGAGGTGGCCATTTCAAACGGCCTCGTACTCAATTCTTGCTCGTACAATATGCATATTATTATTAMTATTGGATAGAAAACACTGTCTAGTTTCTAAAACAGGTTTAATTATTTCTCTAAGTGAAACATAACTCTTTTTACAGCCCATTTTCTATCCGGAAGTGAAATTTCCAAGAAGCTATGTCTCTCTTCAAGATACTCTCTATAAAAGGCCTTGGCACTTAGGACTGTACAAACACATCACACGCCTTCCCCTGGGTGTCATGCGGAAGTGAGAGAAAAAATGACTTGATTATCTCTGTCAGGGACTGAAAACAACATCTTGGAGTGAGAAGTGCGCACTTTATTTTTTTTCTGGGCGCGAAGTAGGAACTGGACTGCGCTCCTGGAAAACCCTCGTTATAGGTGAATATGACCTCCGGCTTCGATTTTATTTGATACATGTCACAATATCATCCTAAAGTATGTTTTTTCAATATACTTTAATTATATTATTGAAATTTATTCTGGACTTTAGACGTGATGCGACGCAAGAATTTTGTCAAGACGGAGAGGTTAGCACGGCATGGCCAGTGTGCACCTGTCATTCTGATGTAGTTTTTTCTAGTTAA
>NW_019944451.1:21831-39175 GCF_002910315.2 Salvelinus sp. IW2-2015 | reverse complement strand
CAATGCTAATTCAAGAGGGCATCCAGTTCGTTCTGGGTCCAAATGAAGACGGTTCTGAACCAAAGGACCCTTTGGAGAACATTCTGATGGAAAATAAAAAAGATAAGGACCCAATTTGGGATGCTTTTTCATTATCTGTCGAACTGTGCTATCGCTAGCGTTTGACTAGAATCAATGCTGCTTGTGTGTTAGCTATTGTAGTAAGCTAATATAACGATATATTGTGTTTTCGCTGTAAAACACTTCAGAAAATCGGAAATAATTGTCTGTATTCACAAGATCTTTTCTTTCATTAGCTATCCACCATATATTTTTCTGAAATGTTTTCTGATGTGTAATTAGTAGTTGACGTTTGGTGTCTGTATTTTCTCTGGCTACTGCCGTGCGATTTTCTGACTGTAGCTATGATGGTAGCAGTAATGTAAAACTGATTTATAGCTAAATATGCAATTTTTTTGAACAAACATAGATTTATTGTGTAACATGTTATAGGACTGTCATCTGAGGTAGTTTTTTCTAGGTTATTTAGGTTGGTTTTAGGTAGTTAGGTTGGCTTGTGCATGCTACTTCATCCTACTTGTGCTGTGAAAAATGTCTGTCCTCTTTTTTATTTGGTGGTGAGCTAACATAAATATATGTGGTGTTTTCTCTGTAAAACATTTAAAAATCGGACATGTTGGCTGGATTGACAAGATGTTTATCTTTCAATGCTGTATTGGACTTGTTAATGTGTGAAAGTTAAATATTTAAAAAAAATGATTTTGAATTTCGCGCCCTGCACTTGAGCTGGATGTTGTCAGAGGTGTACCGATATCGGGCTTGCAGCCATAAAGTGCTTGATGTATGAGGTGTGCCCAGAAGACTGGAAGAGTCAAAGTTTATCCACTACCTAAGGATAAAAAATCAGCATTCACTGGTAATAGTCGTCCTATAAACTTGCTGCCTGTGTAAATTATTGGAAAAAATGTAATCTGGTCAAATCAAGGATTATTTCTCATGTAATGGTCTGATAACAGGTTTCCAGCATGTATACCAAGAAGGGCGTTCTACGAGTACGGCCTTAGCACAAATGACAGGTGATTGGTTAAAGAGTATGTGACAGGAAGTTAGTTGGTGCAGTGTTATTTGATTTCAGTGCTGCTTTTGATGTAATTGATCATGAACTAGGAAAACTCAAATGTTATGGTTTTAAGGAAGCAGCGCTATCCTGGATGGAAGGCTATCTATCCAGGAGAGGCAAAAAGTGTTCTTTAATGGTAGCTTTTCAAACAGATATACACTGTGGTGTTCCTCAAGGAAGCTGCCTAGGCCCACTGCTCTACTCTATCTTTACTAATGATTTTCCTTTCAGTAATTTAACAAAGCAAGTCATATGCTTGCTGATGAATTGAATTTGTTGATGAATAGAACACATGTAGAGTAAGTGAAAGAAAAAAAAAAACGACTCATGTAGCAGCTTTGTCAGAACACAGATAATATTGTTATTAAGATGGGAATTGCTGTTACAAGAAAATGTTCAGAGTATGTAACATCTAGCACTCTATATCAGGTGATTCAATCCCTGGTCCTATCACACTTGAGTACTGCTGGTTATATGGTCATCTGCAGCAAAGAAAGATATGAAAAAGCTGCTTAATATTTTTTTTTTTTTTATTTCACCTTTATTTAACCAGGTAGGCTAGTTGAGAACAAGTTCTCATTTGCAACTGGACGCTGGCCAAGATAAAGCATAGCAGTTTGAACAGACAACAACACAGAGTTACACATGGAGTAAACAATAAACAAGTCAATAGCATAGTAGAAAGAAAAAAAAGAGAATCTATATACAATGTGTGCAAAAGGCATAAGGAGGAGCAATAAATAGGCCATAGGAGGCGAATAATTACAATTTAGCAGATTAATACTGGGGTGATAAATCATCAGATGATCATGTGCAAGTAGAAGAAATAAGAAAACATGCAAAAAAAAAAATAAAAAAAAACAGTATGGGGATGAGGTAGGTAAATTGGTGGGCTATATACCGATGGACTATGTACAGCTGCAGCGATCAGTTAGCTGCTCAGATAGCAGATGTTTAAAGTTGTTGAGGGAGATAAAAGTCTCCAACTTCAGAGATTTTGCAATTCGTTCCAGTCGCAGGCAGCAGAGAACTGGAAGGAAAGGCGTCCAAATGAGGTTTTGGCTTTAGGGATGATCAGTGAGATACACCTGCTGGAGTGCGTGCTACGGTTGGGTTTTGCCATCGTGACCAGTGAACTGAGATAAGGCGGTAAGGCCAATATGAGTCTGGAAGGAGAGTTTGCAGTCTAGCCAGACACCTAGGTATTTGTAGTTGCCCACATATTCTAAGTCAGAACCGTCCAGAGTAGTGATGCTAGTCGGGCGGGCGGTTGCGAGCAGCGATCGGTTGAAATGCATGCTTTAGTTTTACTAGCGTTTAACCTCCCTAGGGTACGTGGGACGTCACCTCCAAAAACAGCCAGTGAAATTGCAGGGCACCAAATTCAAAACAACAGAAATCCCACAATTAAAATTCCTCGAACATACAAGTATTTTACACCATTTTATAGATAAACTTTTGTAATCCAGCCACAGTGTCCGATTTCAAATAGGCTTTACGGCGAAAGCACACCAAACGATTATGTTAGGTAATCACCAAAATCACGAAAAACACAGCCATTTTTCCAGCCAAAGACAGGAGTCACAAAAGTCAGAAATAGCGATTAAATAAATCACTATCCTTTGATGATCTTCATCAGATGACACTCATAGGACTTCATGTTCACACAATACATGTATGTTTTGTTCGGTAAAGTTCATATTTATTTCCAAAATCAGAGTTTACAATTTGCGCGTTATGTTCAGTAGTTCCAAAACATCCGGTGATTTTTCAGGGAGCCACATCAATTACAGAAATACTCATAATAAACATTGCTAAAAGATACAACTGCTATGCATGGAATTTTAGATACACTTCTCCTTAATGCAACGCTGTGTCAGATTATTATTTTTTTTAAATCCGGAAAAAGCACACCATGCAATAATCTGAGTACAGTGTTCAGACAACAAAACACGCCGTACAGATATCCGCCATGTTGTGGAGTCAACAGAGTCAGAAATAGCATAATAAATATTCACTTACCTTTGATGATCTTCATCAGAATGCACTCCCAGGAATCACAGGTCTACAATAAATGTTTGATTTGTCGATAAAGTCCTCATTTACGTCCAAATACCTCCTTGTTGTTCGCTCGTTTAGCCCAGTAATCAAAATTCATGAGGCGCAATCACTAGGTGCATACGAAAAGTCAAAAAGTTCCGTTACAGTCTGTAGAAACATGTCAAACGATGTATCGAATCAATCTTTAGGATGTTTTTAACATAAATCTTCAAAATGTTCCAACTGGAGAATTCCTTTGTCTTTAGAATTGCAATGGAACGCAAGCTACTCTCACGTGAACGCACGTGGTCAGCTCGTGGCTCTCTGGCAGGCCTCTGCCTCATTCCCTCTCATTCGGCCCCCTTCACAGTAGAAGCCTCAAACAAGGTTCTAAAGACTGTTGACATCTAGTGGAAGCCTTAGGAAGTCCAATATGACCCCACAGACACTGTATATTTTGATAGCAAAGAGGTGAAAAACTACAAACCTCAGATTTCCCACTTCCTGGTTAGATTTTTTCTCAGGTTTTTGCCTGCCATATAAGTTCTGTTATACTCACAGACATCATTCAAAAAGTTTTAGAAACTTCAGAGTGTTATCTATCCAAATACTAATTATATGCATATTCTAGCTTTTATGGCTGACTAGCAGGCAGTTTAATTTTGGGCAGCTTTTCATCAAAATTCCCAATGCTACCCTAAGAAAGTTAAGAGCAGTTGGAGCCACGGAAGGAGTGTTATATGGCATTGAAGCTTGTTTGGGAGGTTTGTTAATACAGTGTCCAAAGAAGGGCCAGATGTATACAGAATGGTGTTGTCATGACGTTGCCCTCTTGTGGTACAGCGAGCACCATCCCCCTCGCTCTGTCTCCTACACTCAAGCTGCTGCGACCTCAGATCGTAAATTCCTGGAGGAGAATCCGCCTCATGGCCACAGTATAGAGAGAGAATGAGTTTTCATAGAGAGAACAAAGGAATTTCTTCCACCTCACAGAACTGGAGGTCCGAACAGTTCTGGAGAACGTAGAAGATCCAGCTACAAACTGGTCCGTTTGGTACAATTTTGTGAAACTCATGAGACAATACGGCCACATTACCATAACGCTGTTTATACAATAGCCTCAGTTATGAGGCTTACATCTGATTGTGTGCAGGATGAATGAGTGAGGAGGAACTGTTTATGAAATTGTGTAATGTGATTTTGGACTGTTTTAATGAAGGAAACTCCAATTCCTTAAAAAGTTTCACTAAGTCATTGGCACGCCCCCAGGGGCACAGACAGGACCTGGCATCATGAGATAGCCTTTTCTAAGTTCTGAATAAAACCCCCACCTTGGTTTTCTATCACCAGACCGAGCTTACCTCAATTAAGAGAGGGCTAAGGGTTGAGACGAGACCAGTACCTCTATCACAGAGGGAAATAAGGCTTGAGTAGATTGCTGAATCTTTTAACCATCCACGTGGTTAAACTCTTAGACTATCGATACCGACAGAATAAGAACAAGTCTTTGATATTATATTCCTAGCTGCAGCTAGGATTCGGTACTATGTCGGCAAGGTTATTTAGGTTGGTTTTAGGTTAGTTAGGTTGGCTTGTGCATGCTACTTCATCCTACTTGTGCTGTGAAAAATGTCTGTCCTCTTTTTTATTTGGTGGTGAGCTAACATAAATATATGTGGTGTTTTCTCTGTAAAACATTTAAAAAATCGGACATGTTGGCTGGATTGACAAGATGTTTATCTTTCAAATGCTGTATTGGACTTGTTAATGTGTGAAAGTTAAATATTTAAAAAAAATAGATTTTGAATTTCGCGCCCTGCACTTGAGCTGGATGTTGTCAGAGGTGTACCGATATCGGGCTTGCAGCCATAAAGTGCTTGATGTATGAGGTGTGCCCAGAAGACTGGAAAGAGTCAAAGGTTATTCCACTACCTAAGGATAAAAAATCAGCATTCACTGGTAATAGTCGTCCTATAAACTTGCTGCCTGTGTAAATTATTGGAAAAAATGTAATCTGGTCAAATCAAGGATTATTTCTCATGTAATGGTCTGATAACAGGTTTCCAGCATGTATACCAAGAAGGGCGTTCTACGAGTACGGCCTTAGCACAAATGACAGGTGATTGGTTAAAGAGTATGGATGACAGGAAGTTAGTTGGTGCAGTGTTATTTGATTTCAGTGCTGCTTTTGATGTAATTGATCATGAACTAGGAAAACTCAAATGTTATGGTTTTAAGGAAGCAGCGCTATCCTGGATGGAAGGCTATCTATCCAGGAGAAGGCAAAAAGTGTTCTTTAATGGTAGCTTTTCAAACAGATATACACTGTGGTGTTCCTCAAGGAAGCTGCCTAGGCCCACTGCTCTACTCTATCTTTACTAATGATTTTCCTTTCAGTAATTTAACAAAGCAAGTCATATGCTTGCTGATGAATTGAATTTGTTGATGAATAGAACACATGTAGAGTAAGTGAAAGAAAAAAAAAAACGACTCATGTAGCAGCTTTGTCAGAACACAGATAATATTGTTATTAAGATGGGAATTGCTGTTACAAGAAAATGTTCAGAGTATGTAACATCTAGCACTCTATATCAGGTGATTCAATCCCTGGTCCTATCACACTTAGAGTACTGTCTGGTTATATGGTCATCTGCAGCAAAGAAAGATATGAAAAAGCTGCTTAATATTTTTTTTTTTTTTATTTCACCTTTATTTAACCAGGTAGGCTAGTTGAGAACAAGTTCTCATTTGCAACTGCGACCTGGCCAAGATAAAGCATAGCAGTTTGAACAGACAACAACACAGAGTTACACATGGAGTAAACAATAAACAAGTCAATAGCATAGTAGAAAGAAAAAAAAGAGAATCTATATACAATGTGTGCAAAAGGCATAAGGAGGTAGGCAATAAATAGGCCATAGGAGCGAATAATTACAATTTAGCAGATTAATACTGGGGTGATAAATCATCAGATGATCATGTGCAAGTAGAGATACTGGTGTGCAAAAGAGCAAAAAAGTAAATAAATAAAAACAGTATGGGGATGAGGTAGGTAAATTGGGTGGGCTATATACCGATGGACTATGTACAGCTGCAGCGATCAGTTAGCTGCTCAGATAGCAGATGTTTAAAGTTGTTGAGGGAGATAAAAGTCTCCAACTTCAGAGATTTTTGCAATTCGTTCCAGTCGCAGGCAGCAGAGAACTGGAAGGAAAGGCGTCCAAATGAGGTTTTGGCTTTAGGGATGATCAGTGAGATACACCTGCTGGAGTGCGTGCTACGGTTGGGTTTTGCCATCGTGACCAGTGAACTGAGATAAGGCGGTAAGGCCAATATGAGTCTGGAAGGGAGTTGCAGTCTAGCCAGACACCTAGGTATTTGTAGTTGCCCACATATTCTAAGTCAGAACCGTCCAGAGTAGTGATGCTAGTCGGGCGGGCGGTTGCGAGCAGCGATCGGTTGAAATGCATGCATTTAGTTTTACTAGCGTTTAACCTCCCTAGGGTACGTGGGACGTCCCACCTCCAAAAACAGCCAGTGAAATTGCAGGGCACCAATTCAAAACAACGAAATCCCACAATTAAAATTCCTCGAACATACAAGTATTTTACACCATTTTATAGATAAACTTCTTGTAAATCCAGCACAGTGTCCGATTTCAAATAGGCTTTCGGCGAAAGCACACCAAACGATTATGTTAGGTAATCACCAAATCACAGAAAAACACAGCCATTTTTCCAGCCAAAGACAGGAGTCACAAAAGTCAGAAATAGCGATTAAATAAATCACTATCCTTTGATGATCTTCATCAGATGACACTCATAGGAGTTCATGTTACACAATACATGTATGTTTTGTTCGGTAAAGTTCATATTTATTTCCAAAAATCAGAGTTTACATTTGCGCGTTATGTTCAGTAGTTCCAAAACATCCGGTGATTTTTCAGGGAGCCACATCAATTACAGAAATACTCATAATAAACATTGCTAAAAGATACAACTGCTATGCATGGAATTTTAGATACACTTCTCCTTAATGCAACCGCTGTGTCAGATTATTATTTTTTTTAAATCCGGAAAAAGCACACCATGCAATAATCTGAGTACAGTGTTCAGACAACAAAACAAGCCGTACAGATATCCGCCATGTTGTGGAGTCAACAGAGTCAGAAATAGCATAATAAATATTCACTTACCTTTGATGATCTTCATCAGAATGCACTCCCAGGAATCACAGGTCTACAATAAATGTTTGATTTGTCGATAAAGTCCATCATTTACGTCCAAATACCTCCTTGTTGTTCGCTCGTTTAGCCCAGTAATCAAAATTCATGAGGCGCAATCACTAGGTGCATACGAAAAGTCAAAAAGTTCCGTTACAGTCTGTAGAAACATGTCAAACGATGTATCGAATCAATCTTTAGGATGTTTTTAACATAAATCTTCAATAATGTTCCAACTGGAGAATTCCTTTGTCTTTAGAATTGCAATGGAACGCAAGCTACCTCTCACGTGAACGCACGTGGTCAGCTCGTGGCTCTCTGGCAGGCCTCTGACTCATTCCCCTCTCATTCGGCCCCCTTCACAGTAGAAGCCTCAAACAAGGTTCTAAAGACTGTTGACATCTAGTGGAAGCCTTAGGAAGTCCAATATGACCCCACAGACACTGTATATTTGATAGGCAAAGAGGTGAAAAACTACAAACCTCAGATTTCCCACTTCCTGGTTAGATTTTTTCTCAGGTTTTTGCCTGCCATATAAGTTCTGTTATACTCACAGACATCATTCAAAAAGTTTTAGAAACTTCAGAGTGTTATCTATCCAAATACTAATTATATGCATATTCTAGCTTTTATGGCTGACTAGCAGGCAGTTTAATTTGGGCACGCTTTTCATCCAAAATTCCCAATGCTACCCTAGAGAAGTTAAGAGCAGTTGGAGGCCACGGAAGGAGTGTTATATGGCATTGAAGCTTGTTTGGAGGTTTGTTAATACAGTGTCCAAAGAAGGGCCAGATGTATACAGAATGGTGTTGTCATGACGTTGCCCTCTTTGGGTACAGCGAGCACCATCCCCCTCGCTCTGTCTCCTACACTCAAGCTGCTGCGACCTCAGATCGTAAATTCCTGGAGGAGAATCCTGCCTCATGGCCACAGTATAGAGAGAGAATGAGTTTTCATAGAGAGAACAAAGGAATTTCTTCCACCTCACAGAACTGGAGGTCCGAACAGTTCTGGAGAACGTAGAAAAGATCCAGCTACAAACTGGTCCGTTTGGTACAATTTTGTGAAACTCATGAGACAATACGGCCACATTACCATAACGCTGTTTATACAATAGCCTCAGTTATGAGGCTTACATCTGATTGTTGTGCAGGATGAATGAGTGAGGAGGAACTGTTTATGAAATTGTGTAATGTGATTTTGGACTGTTTAATGAAGGAAACTCCAATTCCTTAAAAAGTTTCACTAAGTCATTGGCACGCCCCCAGGGGCACAGACAGGACCTGGCATCATGAGATAGCCTTTTCTAAGTTCTGAATAAAACCCCCACCTTGGTTTTCTATCACCAGACCGAGCTTACCTCAATTAAGAGAGGGCTAAGGGTTGAGACGAGACCAGTACCTCTATCACAGAGGGAAATAAGGCTTGAGTAGATTGCTGAATCTTTTAACCATCCCACGTGGTTAAACTCTTAGACTATCGATACCGACAGAATAAGAACAAGTCTTTGATATTAATTCCTAGCTGCAGCTAGGAATTCGGGTATCATTGAACGCGAAGACCGACAACCGCCGAAACATCTATTCTATAACGACATGAATGAATGTCACTCTGAACTATCCATTCTAACCACGACAGAGAGAGGGCGGACAAGCTCTCCAATAGAAACAAACTTTTCGACAGAGATCCCGACGACACTGAGCGTAAATATATTTTGATTGCAATTATTCCCGAATGAGTGAGCGTTCATGTGCAAAAGATTAGCATTTAAATTGTTATAATTATCAACTCTGTAGTGTCTCCTCAGCTGACCCCTCACTCCCCTTTTGTCTAACAAGCCGCCATGCCGGTTTAGCCCACTAGGGCACATTCTCCTATCATTTCTTTGTAACCATATCTACTTTGTTTGTTTGTTATGCATTTCTGTGAGTACTTAGTAAGTAAATTATTTTAAGACAATTGATGTATGGATGACTCCTAGTGAAGACTGGGTTTGTGCAGATAACCAACAATTTACGACGTTTGGAATGAGAGTAACGTGAGGTAAAGAATAATTCATTAATCAGAAGACTAAGTGATCAGATATTAAAATATCTGAAAGTTATATTCAGAAAATTATAACTTTTGTAATCTGAATATTTTCCTTGGTGCCCCGACTTCCTAGTTAATTACAGTTACATGATTAAGTAGTTTAATCACGTAATAATAATTACAGAGAATTTTTGATAAAGATTAATCTTCAGTTTAATGATGCCAAAGACACGACAGTGTCGTCTGGGTAGAGGTGGATCAAGGAATCACCCGCAGCAAGAGCAACATCGTTGATATATACAGAGAAAAGAGTCGGCGCAAGAATTGAACCCTGTGGTACAACCATAGAGACAGCCAGAGGTCCGGACAACAGGCCCTCCGATTTGACACACTGAACTCTATCTGAGAAGTAGTTGGTGAACCAGGTGAGGCAGTCATTTGAGAAACCAAGGCTGTTGAGTCTGTCAGTAAGAATGTGGTGATTGACAGAGTTGAAAGCCTTGGCCAGGTCGATGAAGACTGCTGAACAGTCCTGTCTTTTATTGATGGCGGTTATGATACCGTTTAGTACCTTGAGCGTGGCTGAGGTGCACCAGCTCGGAAACCGGATTGCACAGCAGAGAAGGTACGGTGGGATTCGAAATGGTCAGTGATCTGTTTGTTAACTTCACTGCGCTACGGATACCGAATACGGGTTCACTTTCCTAAACAACCGCTGAATTGCAGGGCGCCAAATTCAAAAATATTACTAAAAATATTTATAATCATGCAATCACAAGTGAAATATACCAAAACACAGCTTAGCTTGTTGTTAATCCACCTGTTGTGTCAGATTTTGAAAATATATTTTACAGCGAAAGAAATCCAAGCTTTTGTGAGTGTAGCTTTCAATGCTACAACAGCTAACCCCAAATTAGCATGGTCACGAAAGTCAGAAAAGCAATAAAATTAATCGCTTACCTTAGATAATCTTCGGACGTTTCCACTCACGAGACTCCCAGTTACACAACAAATCTTCTTTTTGTTCGATAAATATGACTTTTATCACAAAAAAACGCCATTTGGGTTGCGCGTTATGTTCAGAAAACTACAGCCTCGTTCCGGTCCTGAAAGGAAGATGAAAATTTCCAAACGTATCAGATTAAAAAATATTACTAAAAATATTTATAATCATGCGATCACAAGTGATATATACAAAACACAGCTTAGCTTGTTGTTAATCCACCTATCGTGTCAGATTTTGAAAATATATTTTACGGCGAAAGAAATCCAAGCTTTTGTGAGTGTAGCTTTCAATGCAACAACAGCTTAGCCTTATATTAGCTTGGTTAGCTTGGTCACGAAAGTAAGAAAAGCAATAAAATTAATCGCTTACCTTTGATAATCTTCAGGTGTTTACACTCATGAGACTCCCAGTTACACAACAAATCTTACTTTTGTTCGATAAATATTACTTTTATCACAAAAAAACGCCATTTGGATTGCTCATTATTTTGAGAAAACAAAAGCCGTGTTCCGATCGACAAATCCCAAAAAGTATCCGAAATGTTCATAGAAACATTTCAAATGTTTTTTATAATCAATCCTCAGGTTGTCACGCCCTGGCCTTAGTTATCTTTGTTTTCTGTATTATTTTAGTTAGGTCAGGGTGTGACAGGGGGGATGTTTGTGTGTATTTGTCTCGTCTTGGGTGGTTGTATGGTATAGGGGGTTTTGGTAGAGTGTATGGGTTTGTGTTGAGTGTAGGTGTCTAGGTAAGTCTATGGTTGCCTGAATGGTTCTCAATCAGAGACAGCTGTCATTCATTGTCTCTGATTGGGAGCCATATTTAAGGGAGCCATAGGCAGTAGGCTTTTGTGGGTAATTGTCTATGTGTAGTGTTTAGTGTCAGCACTATTTTGTTTGATATAGCTTCACGGTCGTCTGTTTGTTGTTTTTGTTCGTTTGTTTCGTCTTCATAAACAAAGAAGATGTATTCACTTCACGCTGCGCCTTGGTCCACTCTCTCACCGAAAGACGATTGTGACACAGGTTGTCTTTAACAAACATAATCGATAATATTTCAACCGGACCATAACCTATTCTTTAAGAGAGAAACGGAAAATGGGGAGCCCCTCTCTCGCGCGCAGGAACTATTCCCAGGACACTTGACTAGTTTTGAAAAACTCGTTCATTTTTCAAAATAAAAGCCTGAAACTATGTCTAAAGCCTGGTCATAGCCTGAGGAAGCAATCTGGTTGATACCCCTTTAAATTGAGGTTAGACGGGCCAGGACACAAAGATTTAACAAAATATATATATATCACTTCCGGGTTACTTTTTCTCAGGATTTCGCTTGCAGAATAAGTATTCTTATTCACACAGACAATATTTTGACAGTTTTGGAAACTTTGGAGTGTTTTCTATCCTAATCTGTAAATTATATGCATATTCTATGATCTGGGCCAGAGAAAATGTCCGTTTACGTTGGGCACGTTATTTAAAAAAATAAAAAATCTGATCCCTAGCGCTAAGAAGTTAACTTGGCTTTCGAAGATTTTAGAAAGGCAGGGCAGGATGGATTTGGGCCTACAACAGTTTGGGTCTAGAGTGTCTCTTCCTTTGAAGAGGGGGATGACCGCAGCAGCTTTCCAATCTTTAGGGATCTCGGACGATACGAAAGAGAGGTTGAACAGGCTGGTAATAGGGGTTTCGACAATGGCGGCGGATCATTTTAGAAAGACAGGGTGCAGATTGTCTAGCCCAGCTGATTTGTACGGGTCCAGGTTTTGCAGCTCTTTCAGAACATCTGCTATCTGGATTTGGGTGAAGGAGAAGCTGGGGAGGCTCTGGCAAGTAGCTGCGGGGGGTGGGGAGCTGTTGGCCGGGGTTGGGGTAGCCAGGAGGAAAGCATGGCCAGCCGTAGAGAAATGCTTATTGAAATTCTCGATTATCGTGTATTTATCGGCAGTGGCGGTGTTTCCTAGCCTCAGTGCAGTGGGCAGCTGGGAGGAGGTGCTCTTATTCTCCATGGACTTTACAGTGTCCCAAAACTTTTTGGAGTTAGAGCTACAGGATGCACATTTCTGTTTGAAAAAGCTAGCTTTTGCTTTCCTAACTGACTGTGTGTATTGGTTCCTGACTCCCCTGAATAGTTGCATATCGCGGGGACTATTCGATGCTAGTGTAGTATGCCACAGGATGTTTTTGTGCTGGTCGAGGGCAGTCAGGTCTGGAGTGAACCAAGGGCTATATCTGTTCTTAGTTCAATTCTTTTTTGAAAGGGGCATACTTATTTAAGATGGTGAGGAAATTACTTTTAAAGAACAACCAGGCATCCTCTACTGACGGGATGAGGTCAATATCCTTCCAGGATACCCGGGCCAGGTTGATTAGAAAGGCCTGCTCGCAGAAGTGTTTTACGGAGCGTTTGATAGTGATGAGGGGTGGTCGTTTGACCTCGGACCCATAACGGATGCAGGCAATGAGGCAGTGATCGCTGAGATCCTGATTGAAAACAGCAGAGGTATATTTGGAGGGCAAGTTGGTCAGGATAATATCTATGAGGGTGCCCATGTTTACAGATTTAGGGTTGTACCTGGTGGGTTCCTTGATCATTTGTGTGAGATTGAGGGCATCTAGCGTAGATTGTATGATGGCCCGGGGTGCTAAACATATCCCAGTTTAGGTCACCTAACAGAACGAACTCTGAAGATACAGTGGGGCAAAAAAAGTATTTAGTCAGCCACCAATTGTGCAAGTTCTCCCACTTAAAAAGATGAGAGAGGCCTGTAATTTTCATCATAGGTACACTTCAACCATGACAGACAAAATGAGAAAGAAAATCCAGAAAATCACATTGTAGGATTTTTAATGAATTTATTTGCAAATTATGGTGGAAAATAAGTATTTGGTCAATAACAAAAGTTTATCTCAATACTTGTTATTCAACCCTTTGTTGCAATTGACAAGTCAACGTTTCTTAAGTTTCACACTTTTCACACACCTGTTGCTCGGATTTTGGCCCATTCTTCCATGCAGATCTCCTCTAGACATGATGTTTTTGGCTGGTTCGCTGCGGGCAACACGGACTTTCAACTCCCTCCAAAGATTTTCTATGGGTGAGATCTGGAGACTGCTAGGCCACTCCAGAGACCTTGAAATGCTTTCTTACGAAGCCACTCCTCCGTTGCCCGGCGGTGTGTTTGGATCAGTGTCATGCTGAAAGACCCAGCCACGTTTCTCTTCAATGCCCTTGCTGATGGAAGGAGTTTCACTCAAATCTCACGATACATGGCCCCATCATTCTTTCCTTTACACCGGATCAGGCGTACTGTGCAATTTGCAGAAAAACGCCCAAAGCTGATGTTTCACCCCCATGCTTCACATAGGTATATGGTGTTCTTTGGATGCAACTCAATTCTTTGTTCCGTCCAACACGACGGATTGAGTTTTTACCAAAAGTTATATTCAGGTTTCATCTGACCATATGACATTCTCCCAACTCTCTGGATACATTCCCAATGCTCTCCTAGACAAACTTCAGACACGCCTGACAATGCTACTGGCTTAAGCAGGGGACACACGTCGGCACTGCAGGATTTGAGTCTGCGCGCGTAATGTGTTACTGATTGGTCAGGCTTTGTTACTTTGGTCCAGCCTCTCTTGCAGTCATTACACTAGTCCCCGCTGTGGTTCTTGGTTTGCTCACCGTTCTTGTGATCTTTTTGACCCCACGGGGTGAGATCTTGCCGCGGAGTCCCCAGACGAGGAGATTATCAGTGGTCTTGTATGTCTTCCATTTCCTAATATTGCTCCCAAGTTGATTTCTTCCAAACCAATGCGCTACCATGCAGATCCATCCTCCCAGCCTGGATGCAGTCTACAATGTTGTCTTCTGTTGTCCTTTGACACTCTTTGTCTGGCCATATGGAGTTTGGAGTGTGATGTTTTGAGTTGTGGACAGGTGTCTTTTTATACTGATAACAATTCAAACGGTGCCATTAAACAGGTAACAAGTGGAGGACAGAGGAGCTCTTAAAGAAAAGTTACAGGCTGTGAGAGCAGGAATCTTGTTGTTTGTTGGTACAATACTTATTTGTCACCTACAACCCACCACTATTTGCAAATAAATTCATTAAAATCCGCTACAATTGATTTTCTGGATTTTTTCTATTGTCTTTCATAGTTGAAGTACCTATGTATGAAAATTACAGGCCTCTCATCTTTTAAGTGGGAGAACTTGCACAATTGTGAGCTGCATGCTAAATACTTTTTTGCCCCACTTGTCGGGGTGGAATCAATTCACATATGGTGTCCAAGGGCACAACTGGGAGCTGGCGGTCCTATAATTGTATGGTTTTCATGAACTAATGACTACATTATGCTAATCATTTAACGTACGAATCATAATCTAAAATACCCTTCATTCGTATATGATTAGTTCGAATCATACTCTATAATTTCTATTGTGTGTATTTTGTTCAGAATTAGAAAAAGACTTTTTGTTCCTTTTTAGTATGTAAGCAGGGTGCAAGTGTGAAACATGGTATGAGATAAGAGGAGCTGTACTCGCAGACAGCTGTACCACTGTGTTTCTTACAGGACCTTCTGTCCCCACCAGCGAGTGGAGAGACCTTGGGTTGTAGTAGATTGTATACAGGTGGCAGCATGTTAGACAGTCAAACTTGGAACTCTATTCTTCAGTTTCTGAGAGGAGGGACATTTATGACAAAATGTGAGGTATATAGACCAATGTACAGGAAATGATAGGCAGAACGTTCCCGTAAATAAACATTTGACTTTTGCAGACTGGGCCTCTGTCTGTTTTTATTTCTATCAGTATCCTACAAATCCTGATATAGCAGACTGCGTAATTTAATTGAATTGGTTAAAGAATAGGAGAACTTAATTCTCCGAACAATAACAGACGGCAACAGTGAGAGACTTATTTCTGGAGAGATTCATTTTTTTAATTAGAAGCTTGAACTGTTTGGGCATAGACCTGGAAAGTATGGCAGACCTTTGACCTCTGCAGTGGATTGCAACTCCTCCCCCTTTGGCAGTTCTATCTTGACAGAAAATGTTGTAGTTGAGGATGGAAATCTCCGAATTTTTGGTGGCCTTCCTAAGCCAGGATTCAGACACGGCAAGAACATCAGGGTTGGTGGAGTGTGCTAAAGCAGTGAGTAAAACAAACTTAGGGAGGAGGCCTATGATGTTAACATGCATGAAACCAAGGCTTTTACGGTTACAGAAGTCAACAAATGAGAGCGCCCGGGGACACACATGGCCTGGGTTAACCTCTACATCACCCGAGGAACAGAGGAGGAGTAGGATGAGGGTACCGCTAAAGGCTATCAAAATTGGTCGTCTAGTGCGTTGGGGACAGAAAATAAAAGGAGCAGATTTCTGGCCGTGGAAGGATAGATTCAGGGCATAATGTACAGACGGGTATAGTAGGGTGCGGGTACAGTGGAGGTAAACCTAGGCATTGAGTGATGATAAGAGAGGTTTTCATCTCTGGACGCACTAGTTATGCTGGGTGAGGTCACCACATGTGTGGGAGGTGGGACAAAAGAGGTATCTGAGGCATGTTGAGTGGGACTAGGGGCTCCGCAGTGAACTAAAACAATGATAACTACCCTAAACAACAGTATACAAGGCATATTGACATTAGAGAGACTTAAAGCGAGGTATAAAGCAATCACAGGTGTTGATTGGGAGAGCTAGCTAAGACAACCACAGCTAATCAGCTTAAGACAACAACAGGTAAAATGGCGATGAATGGGCAGAGAGGGTCAGTTAACTACACACTGGGCCTGAGTTCGAGGCTGGGGCCGACAGATAAACAAAACGGAGTACCGTGATTAGGCATCAGGCATCAGCTATGTAGCCAAGTGATCATAGGGTCCTGTGAACAGCAATAGATGAAACGGGGAAGCCGTTAGGTAGTCGTTACTACGCTAGCAAGTGGGAGACACAGCGATTATAAAGTTAGCAGGCCGGGGCTAGCAGAAGCGTCTATACCGACGTCCGGCAAAGGCCGGTTGAGGGCACATCGGACGGAATTACGTCGGCAGACCAGTCGTGATGGCTTGGCTGGGCTCCGTGTCGACAAAGGGTCCAGGACAATTGGCAAAAGAGGTATTGTAGCTGGAGAAACATTTTTGCTAGCCGGGAGATGTGCCTGGCTCGAGGCTAACTGGTGCTAGCTTTGGGACAAGGGCGTTAGACACTAAAGCCACTCGGTAGCAGCTAGCTAGCTGCGATGATCCGATGCAAAGGTCCAGAGCTTACGGCAGGAATCCGGTGATGTAGTGTCTTTTAGTGGTGTTAGTGAAGTGTCCGGGAGGCATCAGGTGTGTAGCCGAGTGGAGAAAAGCAGTCCAATATGCTCAGGGTTGATATCGCGCTGTGCAGACAGGCAGGTATTATCCAGGCTAAAAGCAGCTGGAGCCTGAGCTAAAGGCTGCTAGCAGTGGCTAACAATGACTCAATAGCTAGTAGCTAATTAGCTGGTTAGCATCTGGTGGCTAGCTTCTGATGTAGGTTCTAGCTATTAGGTCTGAAAATAGCAGATCCGTATCACATTGGGTGAGGCGGGTTGTCGGAAGTTATATTTAATTAATAAATGGAAAAAGCGATTGAAATATATTGTAATATATACAACAAAAAACATAAAATTCACGGGACAACGACAAACACGTCCGCACTGCTACGCCATCTTTACATTTACATTTACATTTAAGTCATTTAGCAGACGCTCTTATCCAGAGCGACTTACAAATTGGAAAGTTCATACATATTCATCCGTGAACTGGACTGTGTGTTTACAGGCAGTAGGGCCTGTCATCATTCACTATGAACTGGACTGTGTGTTTACAGACAGTAGGGCCTGCCATCATTCACTTTGAACTGGACTGTGTGTTTACAGGCAGTAGGGCCTGCCA
>NW_019944451.1:14377-21806 GCF_002910315.2 Salvelinus sp. IW2-2015 | reverse complement strand
TGAATCCCCTTGTGGCTGCTGTCTCTCTCACTCTTCATGTTGTTCTCTCCAATTACAGCTCTGTTTTCTTCCCTCTGGTGGTTGTCCTTTCAGTGGGGGAGGGGGGGGCTAAGAGGAGGGGGTTGTAGAGGGGAGGGGGTGATGTAGGGGAGTAGGAGGTACGCGGTGTTCCTCCTCTCCCTGGGGGCGCCCGTAGAACTCATGCCTGGCCTTGGACTTTTTTGGAGCTCCCCCTCCTGTTTTGGGCTGTTTCTTTGTAGCAACATGGCCTCTAGACCAAGCTGGACCTCTCTCTCGTTCTCTACTCCAGCAGAGGTCCAGAGCCGGAGGGAGAGATGGGATGGAGAGGGAAGGGCAAGGGATGCAGGGAGAGCCGAGAGGAATCTCTGGCTGGTCTCCCTCTTCTACCCCCTCCTCCTCTCCCTCCTTCTCGTTCTGTTCATCTCAGTGTGAGGGGAGGCCCCAGTGTATCATTCACCCAGCGCCCAAGTAGGGTGGGCTATATCCTCATACAGAGAACCCCCGGTGCAATGTGCGAGTCATGGTGTACCTACTTTATTGTGCTAACGTGTGTGTCGTGTGGCTGTGTAATTGTAGCGTGAGGCGATATGGGTATTCATTTGACTGTGTTGTATTTGATGTGTCGTATCGAGGCCATGCTCCATATACATGCCCGGGAGCATTTGTGGTGTGTTGAGACAGTACTGCTGACTGCTAGCGAGAGAGTATATTTAGGCTGCTCATAATACATGGACTGCCTCTGCTGGCTTCATTCATTTCATTCTCTTCTATAATGATAGAGAGTGGGACGGCAGACATTGATGTCATCAGAAAGTCATCAATAATTTGCCTTTATTGATTAAGACAGCAGTTTGTTCCCAATAACCTCGGGGACCCTTGGCTTCTCCGGGGACCACCACGCTGGTTGGGAGTTTGTTTTTTTACTTGACTGTGTATAAGTGTGGCACTTTGTTTGTGTAATGTGTATGCAGCGTGTGTGTGTGATGTGGCGTTCTGTGACTGTAGGTTCTAAAAATATCAGAGTAAGAACTCGACGTACATTAGTTGGACAGCTAAACCAAGTTTATTCCTCCCAAAGGATGGAACCAGCTGGAACAGACAACGACATATTTCACACGAGCACTGATATTAAGACTATTTCTCCTTCTGCTGAGTCTACCTCCTACACATTCTGAACATGCATCTCTGTTCTAGGACAGAGCCTTAAGTGATATCTGTTCTTCTCCGTCATCTGACCTGACCTTCTGCCCCAAAGTGCTCATCTCCCCAACTCCAGCTGTCATTGGTGACTCGTACCGACTGTGTCTCTTCTCCTCCCCAGAGGATCCCTGATGAGCTTAACAATTAACATATCCGAGCATAATGTAAACGTGTATACATTACCCTCCCTCCCTTCTAGTGACCATGAATAAGTATATTCCATATTCATAGTCAAGAAATCAGAACCCATGTCAGTACACACTACACAACTCTGAACACCCCACACATATTATGCTTTAGTTGTATTGGTTTCTTTTTTAGACATTTGTGTAAATTGTAGTGTCTTTTATTGTAGTTTTAAATCTTTTTATCTAAGTCTGTTAATTTATATGTTTTAATGTTGTAAATTGTAAAGCATTTAGTCTGTAATGGTTTGTTGTGTGTCGGACCCCAGGAAGACTGAGCTGTCACCATTGGCGTCGGCTAATGGGGTACCTAATACATCATAAATCATCAATCGTTGTGAACTGTGTCACAGGAGGTGGTTGTTGGCATCTTAATTGGGAGGATTTGGGCTTGTTGTAATGGGCTTTGAGTGGAATAGGGTGGACGGTATGAAATTACATCAAAACATGGTTCACGTGTTTGATGCCATTTCCCTCTGCTTCGTTCCAGCCGTATGGTTATGAGCCATCCTCCCCTCAGCAGCTCCTGTGGTGTGTGTGTGTAGTGTTGTGTGTGTGTGATGCGGTGTGTGTTGGTGGTGTGTGTGTGTGTGTTGTGTGTGTGTGTGCGCACCATGTGTGTGTGTAGTGTGTGTGTGTGTGTGGTGGTGTGTGTGTGTGTGTCTAGGATCTGTAGTGTTGTGTGTTTCAGGGCGAAAAAAACTATTTTATGATATTTTATCCAATTATGAAGCGTACAGTCAAACAAAGGGGACTGATGAATGTGTCTTCTGTACATAATAAGGTAAACTTAGCCTGCAGTCAATGGGAGAAGGAATTAATGAATTACATTTTAATTGATTTGAATAACATAGGCCTCAAAAGCTATTGAGCACTGGGCTGGCGGAACGGGGAACACCCCACATTGTCTATTGGACAGGAACTAGGAAAACTAAGAACTAAATATTTACTGGCATGAAAAGGAGGAGCATACAAACATGGAAACATAATTAAAGTTGGAGGACAGAGATCAAACATAGGAAATACAACATCAACATAGAAAAGGAATCATACAGAATTAGTATCCCCATTAAAGTGGAGCTGACAGCATTTTAGCACTTTTCATAACTTCTTAGAATTTTTGAAGAATTACGTATATTTAAGGCATTTGTGAAAATTCATGATAGCAATATAGAGTGGAAGTGCCGTACGTTTGGACACTTAATAGACTGCAGTAATAAAACCTAATAAAAATCTGTCTCGTCCAGGACCGGAGTCAGACAGCAGGACCGGTTCGCCATGCCATCAGAGCTACAGTAGGCCTTATATTCGCAAACAAATGACCGTTTTGCCACACGGGCCTGCCATCATTCACTTTGAACTGGACATGTGTGTTTACAGGCAGTAGGACCTGCATCATTCACTTTTGAACTGGGACTGTGTGTTTACAGGCAGTAGGGCCTGTCCATCATTCACTTGAACTGGACTGTGTGTTTACAGGCAGTAGGCCTGCATCATTCACTTTGAACTGGACTGTGTGTTTACAGGCAGTAGGCCTGCATCATTCACTTTGAACTGGACTGTGTGTTTACAGGAGTAGGCCTGCATCATTCACTTTGAACTGGACTGTGTGTTTACAGGCAGTAGGCCTGTCATCATTCACTTTGAACTGGACTGTGTGTTTACAGCAGTAGACCTGCCATCATTCACTTTGAACTGGACTGTGTGTTTACAGGCAGTAGGCCTGCCATCTTCACTATGAACTGGACGTGTGTTACAGGCAGTAGGCCTGCCATCATTCACTTTGAACTGGACTGTGTGTTTACAGGCAGTAGGGCCTGCCATCATTCACTATGAACTGGGGTGTGTTACAGGCAGTAGGCCTGCATCATTCACTTGAACTGGACTGTGTGTTTACAGGCAGTAGGGCCTCCATCATTCACTTGAACTGGACTGTGTGTTACAGCAGTAGGCCTGTCATCATTCACTTTGAACTGGACTGTGTGTTTACAGGCAGTAGGGCTGCCATCATTCACTTTGAACTGGACTGTGTGTTACAGGCAGTAGGCTGCCATCATTCACTTTGAACTGGACTGTGTGTTTACAGGCAGTAGGCCTGCCATCATTCACTATTGAATGGACTGTGTGTTTACAGGCAGTAGGGCCTGCCATCATTCACTTGAATGGACTGTGTGTTTACAGGCAGTAGGCCTTGCCGTATCATCATTCACTTTGAACTGGACTGTGTGTTTACAGGCTGTAGGGCCCGTCATCATTATCTTTCAACTGGACTGTGTGTTTCCAGGCAGTAGGGCCTGACATCATTCACTTTGAACTGGACTGTGTGTTTACAGGCTGTAGGGCCTGTCATCATTCACTTTGAACTGGACTGTGTGTTTACAGGCAGTAGGGCCTGTCATCATTCACTATGAACTGGACTGTGTGTTTACAGGCAGTAGGACCTGTCATCATTCACTATGAACTGGACTGTGTGTTTACAGGCAGTAGGGCCTGTCATAATTCACTATGAACTGGACTGTGTGTTTACAGGAAGTAGCAACAGTGTGACTTCATTCACCAAAAGCCACAAAATACACCTGAATGGATTTCTGCAAATATGTAAACACCACAGGAGTCCTCTTACATTTGGGAACTTTACAGTCCTATTGATCAAACCACCATGAAACGGTAGGCTCTCTCTGCCTCAGTTATGCACATCAACAACAAGATCAACAACTAATGCTAGCCAGAGCAAGATGAGCAAAAATCTAAAGAAGGAACTTTAGATAAACCCTCTCAAACTTTTTCAGCTAGTTTGCCGTCCAGATTGCACTGATAAACTATAGGGAATTGTAGCCTCCTCGTCCTTTTGCAGCTTGCGTGCCAATGCATGTTCCTCACTGTCCTACACCGAGTCAAGACCGAGTCACTCGAAATGATACTGGACTCGACACAACACTTGCACTGAACCAGAAAAGGTGGGTATAAGGAGATTTTACAAAGAATGTTATTGAATTGTGACTAGAAAAACACTGTAGTTCACTTCAGAGAGTTTTCACTTATACAAAGTGCACTTATCAGGAGTCGACTGTAAATCATTACCTCCCAAAATATTCAAACAACATCATGAATGAGTAGAATTAGGTGAGAAATACTCTTGGACAGATGGAAGCAAATGTATCTGACACCAAGACATGACAGAGACAGAAAATATGTGGTATTGAGACCGGACTGGAGTACGACAACACTGCTTCATCCTAACATTACCATACAGTTGCACTTATCCAACATGGCACTATAGGGCAGCGAACATCCACAGACGTGCCTGTTTTCTCCACCACAGAAAACAAAGTTTAGGTCTAAAAAAATCCCAAAACTACTACTGGGGGGGACTGGGGAGGGGCAAAATAAGGATGCTTCACGAATTTGCGCATTATTTTCATGTGCAAGACCAACCGGATGTCTAGCCAATCGCTCAACTAGCGAAAATCCACCAATGGGAATGCGAGACAGTCTCAACTAACCGTATCTACAACGTGTGGTCCAATCATATTCGCCCTTTGACCTTAGCTCCGCCCCAACTCAAATTTTGAAAAAGCAAACGGCGGCCATGACACTCCCTCATCGGATCATTGTTTAAATCACAAGGAGAGTTACAGAGGAAGTATCTTTAATAAGGTTGGATGAAATGGATTGTAATCTTATTGCTACATCNATCACAAGGAGAGTTACAGAGGAAGTATCTTTAATAAGGTTGGATGAAATGGATTGTAATCTTATTGCTACATCTGTGAAGTTGTAAGAAGAACGGAAAAGTGAATTGAAAACATTATACAGTTCKATCTCTGCAGTCATCTACCTATGATACCCGTAGCATTGGTTTGGTATCGGTAACTACCGGTACAATCAGCGGCCACTTGTCTGCATTTTCAATACTATTTTTACAGTCGTAGCTATTTTAATGCATACTATCGCTTATATTCGTGCTTTGTTGTATGGTGTAAGACGTCTGTGAAGTTGTGAAATAGTGTGTATGTGATGCAGGCTACAGTTCAGTAACTTTAGCATGCTACTGTACAGTAGTTTATTTTCGGTTCCAGTGTATAACAGTTTTATTCAACATGTATCAGTCATGGATTAGCTTATACATGTATTATGTTATCTAGTTTAATGCTATGGTGTGATAATCGTGATATTTGCATTTCAATCTACACATGAATATGGGTCTGCAATGTTAGTTAGGCTATTCAATTCTCTTGGCATTCTGCAAGCATGAATACTTTACAATAATGGAAGMTATGCATTGTGTTAATCTTACTATTTGTCCATGTATTGAATGATACACAGCTTTCCATAAATGCAGTGTGGACTTTTTACAGATGAAACCCCTTCCATTATGACACTCCTTCCTGTATCTGTCATAAAGGCCTATGCATTCTTTGTCCTTTAGTTACACAACTAAATCTAGTATCTGTCACTTACCTTTCATGCTGTAGATCTGCTGTCATGGTGCTGAGAATGCTTAGTACTGTATCTGTCACTTATGTATTCTCTGTATGTATTAGGTATGAACCCTTGGACATACAGGTACCTCCAGCGCTCCCTCCTGCCTCACATTCGGCCCCTGTCCCTGGTGATCTACCCCAGGCCCCCTTGTATCCACCCCAGGCTTCTGAACTTGCCCCAGTGTCTGTCCCTGGTGGGGCGAAGACCAGCTGAAGAGGGTGATGTCCTTCCTGCCTCCAAGTGCTGAGGTGAGTTATTTAAATAATAAATGAGAAGCTTAGAAATGGTCATTTATAATTTGTTCATGTTGGGTGAACTATTAGTATTTTAACTCTCTCTCTCTCAAATGGAGCTGGTGGGCAACTCCCAACAAGAATCAGCAGCAGTGGATTGGCCAGACGCTGTTTACCAGGAGCCTCCTACGGCGCTCACAATTCATCACTGTCCTTTCCCTGCTAGACCGGGATCTCATGATCTATCAATGCCTCAGGATGCCACTGGGTAAACATTATCTAACTGATTAACTTTTCTGTGATGATATGTGGAAGAAGATGTGTCTGAAGTAAACAGAGGAACTGGTCTAGAGTTAGTCCTGTCTGGTATAATTAGTGGTCAAGACTGGACAAGGAGGGTTGGATAAACTCCTCTGTATGAAGATGAGTCCTGTCTAGTATAATTAGTGGTCAAGACTGGACAAGGAGGGTTGGATAAACTCCTCTGTATGTGGAACAGGTGTGACTATTTATCATGTGTAACAATCAAACCTCCCTATTGGCTGTGTGTTCCACATTCTAAAGTAGAACCATCATTTTACTTGCTGAAATATTGTCCAGAAATGACCTCATTGGACAGAAAGGGGAACTCCTCCCCACACGCATGTTGAACAAATATAATGTTTCTCTGAAACAAAGGATTCCTGTAGTTTCATGAAATAAGAAACTGATTCATAGTATATCATGTCATACAAGGCAACATTCAAGGCTACACTACATGTAAACAATTAGAAAATACGTCCACATCTTTAAATTGTGTGACCTGCTGCAGCTGTTTAACATTTTTATGGTCGTTGAAGAGGTTAAAACATTTTTACTTAAGTGAAGCAGTCACTTTAAATACACTGCTCAAAAAAATAAAGGGAACACTTAAACAACACAATGTAACTCCAAGTCAATCACACTTCTGTGAAATCAAACTGTCCACTTAGGAAGCAACACTGATTGACAATAAATTTCACATGTAGTGCAACATGCACATTTGTGGCCTGCTGGAGGTCATTTTGCAGGGCTCTGGCAGTGCTCCTCCTTGCACAAAGGCGGAGGTAGCGGCTGAGCGGCTTTCAGGTTATGTCGATATAGGACTCGTTTTACTGTGGATATAGATTTATACATCCACAGGTACACCTCCAATTGACTCAAATGATGTCAATTAGCCTATCAGAAGCTTCTAAGCCATGACATGTTTTTCTGGAATTTTCCAAGCTGTTTAAAGCACAGTCAACTTAGTGTATGTTAACTTCTGACCCACTGGAATTGTGATAC
>NW_019944451.1:7732-11964 GCF_002910315.2 Salvelinus sp. IW2-2015 | reverse complement strand
CTTGGTTCCCCAGTCTACCCTACCTTCATTATAATACACTGCTCAAAAAAATTAAGGGAACACTTAAACAACACAATGTTAACTCCAAGTCAATCACACTTCTGTGAAATCAAACTGTCCACTTAGGAAGCAACACTGATTGACAATAAATTTCACATGCTGTTGTGCAAATGGAATAGACAAAAGTTGGAAATATAGGCAATTAGCAAGACACCCCCAAAAAGTAGTGGTTCTGCAGGTGTGACCACAGACCACTTCTCAGTTCCTATGCTTCCTGGCTGATGTTTTGGTCACTTTTGAATGCTGGCGGTGCTTTCACTCTAGTGGTAGCATGAGACGGAGTCTACAACCCACACAAGTGGCTCAGGTAGTGCAGCTCATCCAGGATGGCACATCATTGCAGCTGTGGCAAGAAGGTTTGCTGGGTCTGTCAGCGTAGTGTCCAGAGCATGGAGGCGCTACCAGGAGACAGGCCAGTACATCAGGAGACGTGGAGGAGCCGTAGGAGCAACAACCCAGCAGCAGGACAAGCCACTGCTCCAAAACCGCCATAAAAAAAAGCCAGACTACGGTTTGCAACTGCACATGGGGACAAAGATCGTACTTTTTGGAGAAATGTCCTCTGGTCTGATGAAACAAAAATATAACTATTTGTCCATAATGACCATCGTTATGTTTGTAGGAAAAAGGGGGAGGTTTGCAAGCCGAAGAACACCATCCCAACCGTGAAGCATGGGGGTGGTGGCATCATGTAGTGGGGGTGCTTTTCTGCAGGAGGGACTGGTGCACTTCACAAAATAGATGGCATCATGAGGTAGGAAAATTATGTAGATATATTGAAGCAACATCTTAGAACATCAGTCATGAGGTTAAAGCTTGTTTGCAAATGGGTCTTCCAAATGGACAATGACCCTAAGCATACTTCAAAAGGTGGCAAAATGGCTTAAGGACAACAAAGTCAAGGTATTGGAGTGGCCATCACAAAGCCCTGACCTCAATCCTATAGAAAGTTTGTGGGCAGAACTGAAAAAGAGTGTGTGATCAAGGATCTTACAAACCTGACTCAGTTACACCAGCTCTGTCAGGAGGAATGGGCCAAAATTCACCCAACTTATTGTGGGAAGCTTGTGGAAGGCTACCTGAAACGTTTGACCCAAGTTAAACAATATGTGTATGTAAATTTCTGACCCACTGGGAATGTGATGATAGAAATAAAAGCTGAAATAAATAATTCTCTCTACTATTATTCTGACATTTCACATTTTTAAAATAAAGTGGTGATCCTAACTGACCTAAAACAGGGAATGTTTACTAGGATTAAATGTCAGGAATTGTGAAAAACTGAGTTTAAATGTATGTGGCTAAGGTGTATGTAAACTTCCGTCTTCAACTGTATGTATGTTTGTATAAACATATTAAAATAACTCAAATAATATTTCATAATCAGCAAAAGCCGAAAAGTGTTGGTTTGTTCCCCAGTCTCCTCTACTCTTACTGAGAAAAGGCCTCAACTGAAGAATCTACAGCTGCTGAGTCTGAGGTGTTAATCAGTCCAGTGCTGCTCTGACCACAGTGTTGTTAGGAACCACATTTTCTAACACTACATACACAGCCTTGTGTCAACTCTTACTGTGAACTACTTCAGTTACTGGAAATAAACTCAGCAGTGGTCAGACTATAGCATACACCAAGTTGTAAACATCTTCCTCCGTTTCATTCAGTTGTTCACATCTTCCTCCGTTTCATTCAGTTGTCAACATCTTCCTCCGTTTCATTCAGTTGTCAACATCTTCCTCCGTTTCATTCAGTTGGACACATCTTCCTCCGTTTCATTCAGTTGTACACATCTTCCTCCGTTTCATTCAGTTGGACACATCTTCCTCCGTTTCATTCAGTTTGTCAACATCTTCTCCGTTTCATTCAGTTGGACACATCTTCCTCCGTTTCAGTTCAGTTGGACACATCTTCCTCCGTTTCGTTCAGTTGGACACATCTTCCTCCGTTTCGTTCAGTTGGACACATCTTCCTCCGTTTCGTTCAGTTGGACACATCTTCCTCTGTTTCGTTCAGTTGGACACATCTCCTCTGTTTGTTCTGTGTTCACATCTTCCTCTGTTTCGTTCTGTTGTTCACATCTTCCTCCAGTTTCATTCAGTTGTACACATCTTCCTCCGTTTCATTCAGTTGGACACATCTTCCTCCGTTTCATTCAGTTGGACACATCTTCCTCCGTTTCATTCAGTTGTAATCATATCTGTAATGTATGTGAGGCCTTTGAGACCTCATACTAAATAAGTTGACTTGTGCTGTCAAGGGAAATGCAAGTGTTACTTCTTTATTTGCTGATTCAGAGACGCTAAGCCTTGTGGGATATTAATGAATGTGAACTCAGCAACCGTAATTCCAGAACAGTCCCACTGTTGTAATAGTGTGATGTGTAACTTCTGACAGACTCTATGCTGAGTAAAGTCATGTTTTTATCCTAAAACGTTTTTCTACCAGAACCAAAGTGTGGATGCAGTCACTATTTAGAGCAGTCTAATCTCGTTAACCCAGAACTATAATCTTGTGTGATTAAGTTCTGGGTCCATACGTGTTAGAAACTACAGGAGGTGAGTCACATGTTATTTTTTTACAGCAGTTTCCATGGAAACATACAGAGGAGTTTATGCAAATCAACCCTTTCTGTCTTGACATCTGAAGGAGGAGTCTCTGAAAACCTATTTAAAGCAGTCTGTCCTGACTCAGCTCAACAGTCTCCAGTCTACCAACTGGTCTCTGAAATAACTATTTAAAGCAGTCTGTCCTGACTCAGCTCAACAGTCTCCAGTATACCAACTGGTCTCTGTAACTTCATCTTTGTCTCTGTGGTGTACAGTCTTCAGGTGATGATGGGGATATTGAATCATCTCTCTACTCTCCTCCTTCTCTCTCTCCTTCCTCCTGCTCTCTCTCATGTAGTGAAGAAGTTCAGTGATGTTACAGACTGTGAGAAGTTCTTCCTGAATGGGTCAACTCCAAATCTCCCGGGTATTTTGGTTGATGGGATAGTCCAGAACCAGGGCCAGAACGAGGGCCGCTACAAGCCGATCTGCCAGAAGTACAAGAAAATCTACAGGTTTGCAACTCTCTACGACACGTTCAACAGGATCCCTGTGTTCTCAGCCTACACCTTCACTGGTAATTCAACGGAAGGCAGACCAAATCAACCATGGATGATCGAGCCTGAGGTAGGACTAATGTTTTGTCACATAACATTTTATTTGTTTACTGCTATATATCACAGACAGTTATTTTACAGAATATAGAACTATAAACTACCAAATAAAGTCCCACTCCATATATAAATTCCCAGTAATTTATTTGGTATTTACCAACGTTTTAGGCATCACTGTGTCTTCTTCAGGGTGATGTCATGAATACTTGAACCAGGTTATGTAGACAAACAGTGTAATTAGTGCAACCAATGACAGTATTGAGGGGTGTGTCATAATGATTATCTTAATTAGAATGAATTAGTGAAACTGTTAAACAATAGTTTATGGCATATTGAATATATTACGCTATTGTTATCATATGGAAGCATCACTGAATATTGTACATCATATTAACATCAACATACATTATTGTTTCAATCAATTTCACATATTTAATTGTTTCGTTTTTCATTTCATATTTGTTACATGTAATCTTTTGGTTCAACCTTAATGTATAATGAGCATCATCAACAGGGGGAACATATTAGGTGTAGGCTAATATGCTGTAGAAAGAATATATACATTCATAAGACTTGTTCATAAAATAAAGAATTATTTGTACATAAGAAGGGCCTGAGATCAAAGTCAATATTCAGACCACTAGGGGTCAATGTCTTTAGACAGAATATCCTGTCTCCCTTTGTAGTTGTAGGATCTCGATGTGACCTCCTCTCCTTGGTAGAGCAACATGCTCAATGCCTGTGTATTTGAGGGAGGAGATGGGATGGTTAGCTTCAACAAAGTTAGCTGCTACTGGGTAGTCAATGTTCTGTCACCTGATTGAGCTGCTACTGGGTAGTCAATGTTCTGTCACCTGATTGAGCTGCTACTGGGTAGTCAATGTTCTGTCACCTGATTGACCTGCTACTGGATAGTCAATGTTCTGACACCTGATTGAGCTGCTACTGGGTAGTCAATGTTCTGTCACCTGATTGACCTGCTACTGGATAGTCAGTGTTCTGTCACCTGATTGAC
>NW_019944451.1:0-7710 GCF_002910315.2 Salvelinus sp. IW2-2015 | reverse complement strand
AGTCAATGTTCTGTCACCTGATTGAGCTGCTACTGGATAGTCAATGTTCTGTCACCTGATTGAGCTGCTACTGGATAGTCAGTGTTCTGACACCTGATTGAGCTGCTATTGGATAGTCAATGTTCTGTCACCTGATTGAGCTGCTACTGGATAGTCAATGTTCTGACACCTGATTGAGCTGCTACTGGATAGTCAGTGTTCTGTCACCTGATTGACCTGCTACTGGATAGTCAGTGTTCTGACACCTGATTGAGCTGCTATTGGATAGTCAGTGTTCTGACACCTGATTGAGCTGCTATTGGATAGTCAGTGTTCTGACACCTGATTGAGCTGCTACTGGATAGTCAATGTTCTGACACCTGATTGAGCTGCTACTGGTTAGTCAATGTTCTGTCACATGATTGAGTTGTGGTGTTCAGCTATGTGTTGTTTTAATTGTCTTTTCGTTTGTCCTACGTTGGCTTTCCCACATGAACAGGTGATGAGACAGATTTCTCCCTTGGTCTTGTATGAGATGATCCCCTAACAGGGATTGTTCTACCTGTATGTGGGTGTCTGAAGAAAGACGTTTTTATAGTGCTATTACACTGTGCGCATGAACCAAGTTTGTAGTTCCCATTTGGAATGGGTGTCAAGAGTGTCTGAGTGGGCTCAGGGGGCAGGTCAGATCTCACCAAGCTGTCTCCAATATTGCGACCACACTCATAGACCACCAGGGGGGTCCATTGAAGAAGTGTGCAACTGTTTTGTCTGATTGCAGAATATGCCAGTGCTTTTTCAGGATTGCTTTCATTTTCTCCGAACCCTTGGTGTACTTAGTACAAAACACAGTTGGGTTGTTTTTCTGCTTTGGTGGAGTTTTTAGTAATTCCTCTCTTGGTTTTGGAGATATTTTCATCATTGCCGCATCAAGAGTTTTGTCCTCATTTTGAATTTATCTGTCATTCTTTTAGCATTGCTGTCAAAATCTGTCTGGTGGCCACATTTTTGTTTAACCCTGCATAACTGGCTATATGGTCGACCATTCTTGGTGAATTTGAGGTATTCAGAGCTCTCGTTTAGTAGAGTTTGGAATTAATTGAGTTCCTGCTGACTTACTTCCCAGAGCACAAATAAATAATCTATGTATCTCTTCCATAGAAGTATTCAAGTATGTAAGCGATGTGTCTCTGTTTTGTAAAGGAATGCTTCTTCAAATTGTCCCACGTACAGGTTTGCATAGTTGGGTGGGCCCATGGCTACACCCTGACTTTGAAGGAAAACGTCTGACTCAAAGACAAAGTAGTTATTGGATAATAGTTCAGTAAGATTGAACCAAAAGATGAAATAACAAATATGAAATATGAAACAATTAAATAGGAGAAATTGAATTAAACAATAATGTATGTTGATATAATATGATGTACAATATTCAGTGATGCTTCCATATGATAACAATAACCTAATATATATTTAATATGCCATTTATGATTTTTTAATAGTTTCACTAATTCATTCTAATTAACATAATCATTATGACACACCCCTCAATACTGTCATTGGTTACACTAATTACACTGTTTGTCTACATAACCTGGTTCAAGTATTCATGACATCACCCTGAAGAAGACACAGAGATGCTGAAATGTTGGTAAATACCCAATAAATTACTGGGAGTTTATATATGTAGTGGGACTTTCTTTATTTGGTGGTTTATAGTTTATTCGCCGTTAGTCAAACTCCACACAAACTAATTTTACTGGGTGTGCGCCAGCTCATGTTTTTTAATCTACAGAATATAGAACTACCACTATGAAGGGTATAGAGACCTGATTGATTGTGAACCCCCCCCCCAGAAAAGGGTTTATTGTACAGAAAACTTGTGAATTAATATATGACTGTTGTTTCCTGCAGCTCAACATGGAAAACAACAACCATGAAATGCAGGTGGATCATCCATACCAGGCTGTGAACTACGACTATAGTAACTCAATAAAAGAAAAAGATGTCAACAGAGGTCACCTCTTCCCAAATTCACATGCTCATTATCTTGATACTCAGAAGTCCACCTTTACCCTGACCAACATCGTTCCCCAGGTGGTGTCCTTCAACAATGGCAGCTGGAGCAAAATGGAGGACTATGTCAGAACGAAGTTTAAGACGGACTGTAATAGTACCAACGGGAATATAGAAGCCTATTTGGTGACTGGAGCGGTTCCCAGTAAGAGAAACACACTGAAATACGAAGTGAACATCCCAGATCTCATGTGGACAGCCTACTGCTGTTACAGCAGGGAGAAGAAAGAGTGGATGGCCGAAGCACACTGGGGGAGCAACAAGAAGGTAAAGGGGAAAACATTGAAACCAGAAACCTTGGGAGCACTCGAAAAGATGTTGAATAACAAGTTGAAGCAGCATTACCCAGGTGGTGGTGTCCAGGTTTTCCCAAAGCAGTGTCCAAGAGGTTCTTCTCAGAAAGAGAGAGAGAGGGAGGTAGGAAGTGGGTATGTTTGCAGGAAAAGGTAAATGGAATGTGATGAGGATTGTAAATGTGTCTCTTTGTAGGTGTATTTACACTGAGTGTACAAAACATTAAGAACACCTGCTCTTTCCATGACATAGACTGACCAGGTGAATCCAGGTGAAAGCTATGATCCCTTATTGATGTCACTTGTTACATCCACTTCAATCAGTGTAGATGAAGGGGAGGAGACGGGGTTAAAGAAGGATAAATAAGCCTTGAGACATGGATTGTGTATGTGTGCCATTCAGAGGGTGAATGGGCAAGACAAAATATTTAAGTGCCTTTGAACAGGTTATGGTATGGGGTATGGTAGTAAGTGCCAGACGCACCGGTTTGTGTCAAGAACTGCAATGCTGCTGGGATTTTCACGCTTAACAGTTTACCGTGTGTATCAACAAAGGACATCCAGTCAACTTGACACAACAGTGGGAAGCATTGGAGTCAACATGGACCAGCATCCCTGTAGAACACTTTGACACCTTGTAGAGTCCATGTCCCGACCAACTGAGGCTGTTCTGAGGGCAAAAGGGGTCTGCAATTCAATATTAGGAAGGTGTTCTTAATGTTTTGTACACTCAGTGTATATACTAATTGATTATTGAAAAATATAACTTATAAATGATTGTCTTAGTGGATTGTGTATCTCTGTAAAGGTCACACATCATATGTCAGAGTTTTCATCCATAACACAGACCACTATTGAGAATTCATTCCCCTACAGGAGACCAGAGTTCAATTCCCGATTCAAACCTTTCTAGTCTATATATATCTATAGTCTATACTCTTCTCTTCCCTCTGTCCATATCTTCTATGTCTGTGATATACAGTTGAAGTGTATATACACCTTAGCCAAATACATTTAAACTCTGTTTTTCACAATTCCTGACATTTAATCCAAGTAAAAATTATGTTTTAGGTCAGTTAAGATCACCACTATATTGTAAGAATGTGAAATGTCAGAATAATAGTAGAGAGAATGATTTATTTCAGCTTTTATTTCTTTCATCACATTCCCAGTGGGTCAGAAGTTTACATACACTCAATTAGTATTTGGTAGCATTGCCTTTAAATTGTTTAACTGGGGAAAACGTTTCAGGTAGCCTTCCACAAGCTTCCCACAATAAGTTGGGTGAATTTTGGCCCATTCCTCCTGACAGAGCTGGTGTAACTGAGTCAGGTTTGTAGGCCTCCTTGCTTGCACATGCTTTTTCAGTTCTGCCCACAAATTTTCTATAGGATTGAGGTCAGGGCTTTGTGATGGCCACTCCAATACCTTGACTTTGTTGTCCTTAAGCCATTTTCCCACAACTTTGGAAGTATTCTTGGGGTCAATGTCCATTTGGAAGACCCATTTGCGACCAAGCTTTAACTTCCTGACTGATGTCTTGAGATGTTGCTTCAATATATCCATATAATTTTCCAGCCTCATGATGGCATCTATTTTGGGAAGTGCACCAGTCCCTCCTGCAGAAAAGCACCCCCACAACATGATGCTGCCACCCCCGTGCTTCACGGTTGGGATGGTGTTCTTCGGCTTGCAAGCCTCCCCCTTTTTCCTCCAAACATAACGATGGTCATTATGGCCAAAGAGTTCTATTTTTGTTTCATCAGACCAGAGGACATTTCTCCAAAAAGTACGATCTTTGTCCCCATGTGCAGTTGCAAACCGTGTCTGGCTTTTTTTGGCGGTTTTTGAGGCAGTGGCTTCTTCCTTGCTGAGCGGCCTTTCAGGTTATGTCGATATAGGACTCGTTTTACTGTGGATATAGATACTGTTCTATCTGTGTCCTCCAGCATCTTCACAAGGTCCTTTGCTGCTGTTTGGGATTGATTTGCATTTTTCGCACCAAAGTACGTTATCTCTAGGAGACAGAACGCGTCTCCTTCCTGAGCGGTATGACGGCTGCGAGGTCCCATGGTGTTTGTACTTGCATACTATTGTTTGTACAGATGAACGTGGTACCTTCAGGCATTTGGAAATTGCTCCCAAGGATGAAAGACTTGTGGAGGTCTACAATTAGTTTTCTGAGGTCTTGGCTGATTTCTTTTGATTTTCCCATGATGTCAAGCAAAGAGGCACTGAGTTTGAAGGTAGGCCTTGAAATACATCCAGAGGTACACAGGCTAATTGACTCAAATGATGTCAATTAGCCTATCAGAAGCTTCTAAAGCCATGACATAATTTTCTGGAATTTTCCAAGCTGTTTAAAGGCACAGTCAACTTAGTGTATGTTAACTTCTGACCCACTGGAATTGTGATACAGTGAATTATAAGTTAAATAATCTGTCTGTAAACAATTGTTGGAAAAATTACTTGTGTCATGCACAAAGTAGATGTCCTAACCGACTTGCCAAAACTATAGTTTGTTAACAGAAATTTGTGGAGTGGTTGAAAAACGAGTTTTAATGACTCCAACCTAATTGTATGTAAACTTCCAACTTCAACTGTATCTATAGTCTATACTCTTCTCTGTCTATATACAAATATAAAAAAGTACAAAAGGGAACACAATTCTATTCTAATAAATAAATACAGTTTAATTCCTTGATGATGTGCTGCCATTACTCTTGTTAATGTTAATAATTATGCTTCCAGCAGGGTTGAGGTCAATTCCATTTCAATTCCAGTCAGTTCTAGAAGTACACTGGAAATCCATTTCTCTGCAATGCTTTTCAATGAGGAACATTTGGAATTGAAATGGAATTAACCCAACCCTGGCCTACAGTTTGTCAGGTTGTGACTTCTTATGACTGTTACCATGGAGATACTATTATATGTTCTGAATGTAATTCTATCACTGTTACCATAGAGATACTATTATATGTTCTGAATGTAATTCTATCACTGTTACTAGAGATCTATTATATGTTCTGAATGTAATTCTATCACTGTATGTATCCATCTTCTTCCCATCTGAAGGAATAAACATCTATAATGAATGAAGCCTGTGAGTCTGGTGTTTTGTTCTCATGCTGTTAAATGTAACCAAGTGACTCCAAATAGTTCCAATTCAACATTAAACCACATTATTTGAGCTAAAATATAAATTATTGAAAGTACTATTTTAGTTGTCAGTTATTCATTCAAACTTTGCCTTAATATGTGTCCAACCAGCCATGGCCCAGCATACCAGCTAGCTACCATGTCTCAAAACATACCTGGAGCTGGTCAAGAAGCTACCATGTCTCAAAAATACCTGGAGCTGGTCAAGAAGCTACCATGTCTCAAAACATACCTGGAGCTGGTCAAGAAGCTACCATGTCTCAAAACATACCTGGAGCTGGTCAAGAAGCTACCATGTCTCTAAACATACCTGGAAGCTGGTCAAGAAGCTACCATGTCTCAAAACATACCTGGAGCTGTTCAAGAAGCTACCATGTCTCAAAACACACCTGGAGCTGGTCAAGAAGCTACCATGTCTCAAAACATACCTGGAGCTGGTCAAGAAGCTACCATGTCTCTAAACATACCTGGAGCTGGTCAAGAGCTACCATGTCTCAAAACATACCTGGAGCTGGTCAAGAAGCTACCATGTCTAAACATACCTGGAGCTGGTCAAGAAGCTACCATGTCTCAAAATACCTGGAAGCTGGTCAAGAAGCTACCATGTCTCTAAACATACCTGGAGCTGGTCAAGAAGCTACCATGTCTCAATACATACCTGGAGCTGGTCAAGAACTACCATGTCTCTAAATACCTGGAGCTGGTCAAGAAGCTACCATGTCTCAAAACATACCTGGAGCTGGTCAAGAAGCTACCATGTCTCAAAACATACCTGGAGCTGGTCAAGAAGCTACCGTGTCTCTAAACATACCTGGAGCTGGTCAAGAAGCTACCATGTCTCAAAACATACCTGGAGCTGGTCAAGAAGCTACCATGTCTCTAAACATACCTGGAGCTGGTCAAGAAGCTACCATGTCTCTAAAATACCTGGAGATGGTCAAGAAGCTACCATGTCTCTAAACATACCTGGAGCTGGTCAAGAAGCTACCATGTCTCTAAACATACCTGGAGCTGGTCAAGAAGCTACCATGTCTCAAAACATACCTGGAGCTGGTCAAGAAGCTACCATGTCTCTAAACATACCTGAGCTGGTCAAGAAGGATTTTCAAACAGTGTTCTAGAATCATCAAAATCCAGGCTGCATCACATCCTGCGTGATTGGGAGTCCCACAGGGTGGCGCACAATTGACCCAGCATCGTCCAGGTTTGGCCGGGGTAGGCCGTCATTGTTAATAATATTTTGTTCTTTACTGACTTGCCTAGTTAATAAAGGTTAAATAAAATGTTGGAAAATGATTTTCAAGCAGTGTTGTAGAATCATCTCACCAGCAGGTGGCAGCTTGTTCCAGTTTTCAAACCTCCACTCCATGACTCTTGTGGACAGGACAGGTTTCAATTGATTGATTGGTTGATAAATATATTTCTAATTAGTCTCCATCATCTGTGTTTAGATCTATTATCCATATCATTGATAATTAGCATATTTGCATTCAGTTATGCTAACCAGCAGACTAAAAACAGATTGTCAGAATTTTCATCCCTCTTTTATCCACACTTGAACCAGGAAATGTTCCCCTTTTGTCCAAGTCCACAAACAATAAATACTATTATTTCTCATCAAAATGTCACTGGTTGAGCTGCTGTAAAAATAAATACCAAATGTTTCCCTGCATTCAGTGGAAGGCAACTGAAGGGGCGGCAGGTAGCCTAGTGGTTAGAGTGCTGTACTAGAAACCAAAGCTGGCAAGATTGAATCTCTCAACTGACAGTGTAAAAATGTGTCATTCTGCTCCTGGACTAGGTGGTTAACCCACTGTTCCTAGGCCGTCATTGAAAATAAGAATGTTCTTAACTGACTTGCCTAGTTAAATAAAGGTTAAAATAAAAAGACACACCTGACGCTGAGGTTAAGAGAGACAGGCTGACCTGACGCTGAGGTAAGAGGAGAAACTGACCTGACGCTGAGGTAAGAGAGACAGACTGACCTGACGCTGAGGTAAGAGAGACAGACTGACCTGACGCTGAGGTAAGAGAGACGACTGACCTGCCGCTGGGGTAAGAGAGACAGACTGACCTGACGCTGAGGTAGAGAGAGAAACTGACCTGACGCTGAGGTAGAGAGACAGACTGACCTGACGCTGAGGTAAGAGAGAGAAACTGACGACGCTGAGAGAAGAGAGACAGACTGACCTGACGCTGAGGC
>NW_019944450.1:80524-90241 GCF_002910315.2 Salvelinus sp. IW2-2015 | reverse complement strand
CACAGACGGTATCAATGCCCATCTGCTGCTTGGTACGACGTTGGGGCAATACCTTGTCCTACCTCTCCGCTACACCCTCATAGCCAAAATGTCGTTATCAAACGGAGAAAAGTAAGGATAGAGTGCTAGAATTTTCAAAGAAAAATGGACCACTCCGATTTATTTACAGAATGCACGGAAAAACCTTCTGCTTGTGTGTTTCAACAAGTTTCGGTAGAAGAATAAATATTCGACGCCATACGCAGACTCATCACAGCGAAAAATTTATGACGGCTTGCAAGGACAACTGAGAAGAGATAAAGATTAACGAATTGCTGGCGGTCTGAGGAAACAGCAAGTGCAACTTCATCCAGAGCCGAGGAAGTCAGTCTGAAGCAGCGGTAAAAGCCAGCACCTAATTGCTAGCGAAATAGCATTAGCATCGAAGCTCGTATCCGACGGGACTTTGTAACGATGCATGATGAAGGCGCTGAACTGTATGTGCCGAGAAGCGACAACTTGCCAATATTAAAGCCTGACGAGGAAGACTATAGCAGAGAGGAAATTGCGGAACTTATCGGCAGATTTAGACAGTCAATTGAAAGCAGAGAGGCAAGTCATTATTGCATTTTCCGGGCAATACGAGAGCACTGACATCACAGACGTTGGCGACCCCAAACTGCCTATATTTATTCGAGGGTTGCATGAGACCATTGACTCTTACTGAAGAGTTCTGGAGTTGGTGCCAATGGATGGACACCACAACAAGCCGTGGACATTTTCGCTCTCTGTCGTTGCTGCTTGGACAGACGTTGGAGTGGACTGTCCCGCGCTGCAGCATGGCTACAGACGGCGCGCCATCCATGGCGGGAAAGAAAAGCAGGTGGCGCGACAAAGTTCAAAGACAAAAGTACAAGCCCTTAATGGGAGGAGATCGTTCTGACATTTCACTGTATTTTGCACAGGAGCATTGTGTTGCAAGTCGCTTGAAAATGGACCACTCATGGAGGTGTGGTTGTTCGCACTGTTAAAATTTCATCCGGTCCAGAGGTCTGAACCAGTCGTCAGTTGACGAAACTTCTCAGCGACAGCAACCATTACCCAAGCCTGCCATACCACACTGAAGTGAATGGATAAAGCCGAGCCGCTTGACTGAGCAGTTCTTTGATTCTACGAGAGGAAATCGGACAGTTCACTGGAGAAAAGAAGGAAAACCGGTGGTTGGAATTACAATCCAGAATGGCTACGGACCTTGCATCTTGGTTGGAATTACTGAAAACTTTGAACAAGTCTGAACAAAAAGGTGCAAGGCCGCAAAAAAAGTTGTCACACAGTTTTCTGACAACATACATGCATTTAAGTGAAGCACTTTGTTGGAGATGCAACTGGCAAATGTGCAACCCGTGTACAATCAGTGGGATCAGTTGCAAGCATATTTGTTGAATGATTAAATAAATTGCACATTTGTCTTTAAGAAATATAGGGTTTCATGAAATGTTTTGTCTAGAAAGGATAGTTCATAACCATTTCAATATTTCCTAAGTTCTTGTGCTTCTTACACCAAAACAAGGAAAGACAATTTGATATTTTGGTTATATAGCAGGTAATGGTATAATTTTAATGGTCGGCCACTTGGGACACTCCCTAGGCCGTAGTGGCCACGATGCGAAATGAGTTTGACACCCCTGCTCTAGAGGTAACACTACAATGCACACAGAGTGATTCATATGCAAACTTATTATGTAACTTGTTAAGCAAATAACTCCTGACTTTATTTAGGTTTGAGTGGGTGAATACTTATGAATCAAAACATTTCAGTTTTTCATTTTATAGTATTAATATATTATGAATAATATATATTACTTATAACATAATTCCTTTTTACATCTATGGGGTATTTTGTGCAGGTCGAGTTACAAAACATATTTTAAAAATTCATCATAAGCAATCAAAATGTGGAAAAAATGCACTTTTCTGAAGGCACTGTAATAGCTACCGCAATTACCTTCTACCCCTACACGTCAGCTTGGTCTAGGACTCCGCTGTGACATAGCTACTCATTACCTCGTACCCCTACACGGTCAGCCTTGGTCCTGTTACTCCCGTGTACAAGCTGCCTCAATTACCTCGTACCCTCACGTCAGCTTGGTCCTGTTGACTCCTGTACATAGCTACCTCAATTACTCGTACCGCTACACGTCAGCTTGGTCCTGGTACTCCCTGTACATAGCTACCTCAATACCTCGTACCCCTACACATCAGCTTGGTCCTGACTCCCAGTAACAAGCTACCTCAATTAACTCGTTACCCCGTACACGGTAGCTTCCTGTACTCCCTGTACTAATAGCTACTCAATAATCGTTACCCCTACACGTCAGCTTGGTCCTGGTACTCCCTGTACATAGCTGCCTCAATTACCTCATACCCCTCACACGTCACTTGGTCCTGGTACTCCCTTTACATAGCTGCCTCAATTACTCTACCCCCTACACAATTTCAGCTGTCCTTGGTACTCCCTGTACATACTACCTCAACCTCATACCCCTACACGTCAGCTTGGTCCGGGGTACTCCCTGAGCATAGCTACCTCATATTAACTCGTACCCCTTACACGTCAGCTTGTCCTGTTAACTCCCTTGACATAGCGCCGCAATACTCGTACCCCCTGACACATCACTGTCCTGGTACTCCCTGGTACATACTACCTCAATTTAACTCGTACCCCTCACAACGTCAGCTTGTCCTGTTACTCCCTGTACATAGCTACCTCAATTACTCTACCCTTACACGTCAGCTTGTCTGTAATCCCATGTACATAACACCTCAATTAACCTCACCTCCAGACCAGCCCCCCTACACCGCAGCTTGTCCTGGTACTCCCTGTACATAGCTACCTCAATTACCTCGTACGCCCTGACACATTGCTTGGTCCTGATACTCCCTGTTACATAGCTACCTCAATACCTCGTACCCCTTCACATCAGCTTGGTCCTGTACTTCCCATTTACATAGCTACCTCTATTTGCCTCGTACCCCTTCAATCAGCTTTTTTGGGGTTTTTTTTCCCTTTGTTTTTTTTTGCAACCCCTCTATTACCCTTGTACCCCCTACACATTCAGCTTGGGTCCTGGTGCTACCTCTATTACCTCGTACCCCTACAATCAGCTTGGCCGGTACTCCCTGTACAAGGCTATCCTCAATTACCTCGGTACCCCTTCACATCATGCTTGGTCCTGGTACTCCCTGTACATAGCTTTACCTCTATTGCCTCGTACCCCTTCACATCATGTGTCCTGATGCTCCGTGTACAAAGCTACCCTATTACCTCCTACCCCTCACATCAGCTTGGGGCTTTATCCCTGTACAAGCTACCTCATATAACTCGCTACCGCCTTACATCCGTCAGTCGTGGTCCTGTTACTCCCTGTACATAGCTACCTCAACTTAACTCGTTACCCCTCACCACGTCAGCTTGCGTCCTGGTAACCCTGTACATAAGCTACCTCAATTAACTCGTTACCCCTACACGTCAGCTTGTCCTGTACCCCGTGTACATAGCTACCTTAATTACCTTCGTACCCCTACACATTGCTTTGGTCCTGATACTCCCTGTACCACTAGGCTACCTCAATTACCTCTACCCTTCACATCAGCTTGGTCGGTACTCCCTGTACATAGCTACCTCTATTGCCTCGTACCCTTCACATCAGCTTGGTCCTGGTGCTACCTCTTATTACCTTGTACCGCCTACACATCAGCTTGTCCTGGTGCTACCTCTATACCTCGTACCCCTACAACATCAGCTTGTCCTGTACTCCCTTACATAGCTACCTCAATACCTCGTACCCTTCAATCAGCTTGTCCTGGTACTCCCTGTTACAAGGCTACCTCTATTGGGGTTCCTCGTACCCCCTTCACATCATGTTTCCTGATTGCTCCCGTTACAAAGCTACCTCTATTACCTCGTACCCCTTCACATTCTAGCTTGGTCCTGGGTACTTCCCGTACATAGCTACCTCAATTAACTCGTCCCCTAACAACGCGTCAGCTTGGTCCGGTACTCCCTGTACATAGCTACCTTTCAATGTAACTCGTACCCCTTACAGTCCAGCTTGGTCCTGTAATCCCTTGTACATAGCTACCTCAATAACTCGTACCCCTACCCACGTCAGCTTGGTCCCTGGCTACTCCCTGTACATAGCTACTCAATTTACCTCGTACCCTCTACACATTGCTGGTCCTGATACTCCCTGTACATACTACTCAATTACCTCGTACCCCTTCACATCAGCTTGTCCTGGTACTCCCTGTTACATAGCTACCTCTATTGCTCTACCCCTTCACATCAGCTCTGGTCCTGGTGCACCTCTATTACCTTGTAACCCCTACACATCAGCTGTGGTCCTGTGCTACCTCTATTACCTCGTACCCTAACATCAGCTGGTCCTGGTGCTAAACCTCGATTACCTCGTACCCTACACATCAGCTTGGTCCTTGCGTGCGACCTCATTACCTCGTACCCCTTCACATCGCTTGGTCCTGGTCGCTACCTCCTATTACCTCTACCCCTACACATCAGTGTGGTCCTGATACTTCCCGCTGTACAAAGCTACCTCTATTACCTCGTACCCCTACACATCAGCTTGGTCCTGTGCACCTCTATTACCTGCGTACCCCTTACACATCAGCTTGTCCTGGTCTACCTCTATTAACCTCGTACCCCTACACATAGCTTGTCCTGGTGCTACCTCTTATCTACCTGTACCCCTTGCACAATCAGCTTTCCTGGGCCTGCCTCTATACCTCGTGACCCCTACACATCAGTGTGGTCCTGATACTCCCTGACAAAAGCTACCTCTATACCTACGTACCCCACACATCAGCTTGGCTTAACTGGTACTTCCGTATGGTACAGTGCATTCAGAAAGTATTTCACACCCCTTAGCTTTTCCACATTTTGTTACGTTACAGCCTTATTCTAAAATGTATTTAATACACATTTTTCCTTATCAAATCCACACACAACCCCCCATAATGACAAAGCAAAAACAGTTTTTTAGACCTTTAGTCCACCTGTGGTAAAGTCAATTTGACGTCAACATGATTTAGAAAGGCCACACAACCTGTGCTATGAAGGTCCCACATTACAGAGTCATATCAGAGCAAAACCAAACCATATGTCGAAGGAATGTCCTTAGTGCCCCCGAGACAGGACTGTGTTAGGCCCAGATCTGGGGAAGGGTACCAAAACATTTCTGCCCCACATCTGTGAAGGTTGGTTTTTTTCCACGAAGAACAAGTGGATTCCATCATTCTGAAATGAAGGAAGTATGAACCACCAAGCTTCTCCCTAGAGGCTGGCACCTGGCCAAACCTGAGCAATCGGGGAGAACCGGGCTACCTCGTCAGCGGAGGTGCAAGAACCCGATGTCAACTCTGACAGAGCTCCAGAGTTCCTCCATGGAGATGAGGAAAACCTTCCAGAAGGTACAACCATCGCTGTCAGCATTCCACCATCAGGCCTTTATGGTAGAGTGCCAACGGAAACCACTCCTCAGCAAAGCCCATGTCAGCCGCATGGTAGGTTTGCCATAAAGGCACCTAAGACTCTTCAGCGGCCATGAGAAACAAATTCTCTGTCTGATGAACCAGTAGCTCAGTGACAAAGTCCAGAGCTATGTGTCGACCAGGGGCGACTGGTATGAGAAGAGGTGAAGCAGGACCGGAAGTGGGTTTATGAGGATTTGTTCCGGGCACCCAGCAGCAGGCTGAGACAAACTCCGTCGTGAACGCTCAGCCCTTCACGCAGGAGATCCTAGACCCTTACGCCACGAACGGCACCGCCTTTAACCCCGCAATGTACGCGCGTCCACGCCACACATTCTCTCCATGGTGGCACCAACACCTGACGCAGAAAGGCGAGGGTCCGGGTCCAACCAGGGACAGTAGGCGGGTAAGAATCGGCCCACTGAGGAACATCAGAAGGAGAAACAGAATCAGGAGCAAATAGAAGCCGGCTAAGATGGTTTCTGCTGGTCTGTGATATGGGACTCGATCTCCCAGCGCGACGGCGACAATGATGCACAATGCACTCTGTCGACACCAGCTGTTGTCGGCGGTGAACTTGGCAGCGAGGCGCATCAGGTATTCCTAGGAACCGGGGCGCTAAAGTGTGACAATGAATCCTCACGAGAACAAGCCCATCTGGCGCTTGCCTGGAGCTTCAGGCGTCTCTATTTGGCGTCTGGATGTATGACAGAGGTTTTTGTGGTCTGTCCACATGATTAAGGGGAGTGCAGAGCCCTATAGCCAGTGACGCCAAGCCTCAAGAGCTAGCTTAACTGCCAGGAGTTCCTGATTACTGACGCCAAAATTCTTCTCTGCAGTTGAGAGCTTACGGGAAAAGAATGCACATTTTTGGAGCTTCCGATCAGAGGGGGAACAGCACCTCCCCCGGTGTCGGAGGCGTCCWCCTCCATGATGAACTATAGTTCTGGGTCTGGCTGAGTGAGGAGTGGAGGGGAAGCTTGATTGAGTTCCAGGAACGCTGCCTCTGTCTCAGGGGTCCAGTGGAACGGAGTTGAGGGGGAGGTGAGAGGTGCTGCCAGATGGCTGTAGTTGCAGATGAAACGTCTGTAAAAATTGGCAAACCCCAGGAAATGCTTTAGCTGCTTCAGGTTAGAGGGAGCAGGCAACTCTGTGACTGCCATGTCTTGACGGGTCCAATAACATAACCCAGGAAAGACACAGAGGAAGCATGGAACTCACATTTCTCAGCTTTGACAAAAAGCTTATTCTCCCACAGCCGTTGGAGAACTTGGAGAAAGTGTTGCTGGTGAGCCTCAGGGTCCTTAGAAAAAATCTGAATGTCATCGAAATAGACAAAAACGAAGCGTCCAATCACATCCCTCAGCACATCATTGACCAGGTTCTGGAAAACAGCAGGGGCGTTAGTAAGACCAAAAGGCATGAACAAATACTCAGTGGCCAAGTGGTTGGTTAAACGCAGTTTTCCACTCGTCCCCCTCTCTGATGCGGACAAGGTGGTAGGCATTCTGGAGGTCGAGTTTGGTGAACACCGTGGCACCATGGTGGGGGTAAAAGCAGAACTGATGAGTGGCAAAGGAAACTTGTTCTTCACTATGATGTTATTCAGCCCAGCGAAGTCTATGCAAAGCCTCAGTGACCCATCCTTTTTATTTTCAAAGAAAAAGCCAGCACCCACCTGAGAGGAAGAAGGCCTGATAAGTCCTGCAACCAGGGAATACTGGATGTACCTCTCCATGGCCTGCTGCTCGGGGCGAGAGAGGTTATACAACCGGCTACAGGGGAGAGGAGCGCTAGAATGGAGGTCGATGGCGCAGTCGTACGGCCGATGAGGCGGCAGCTACAGGGCGTGGTGCTTGCTGAACACAGGAGCTAGATCGTGACACTCTGGAGGAACTGATGACAGGTCCGGAGGTTCTGGAATGGACTGGGCCAAAGACAAGGCAGGGGCAAGGGCAGAATGTAGACAATTCTAGTGACAAAATTAACTCCAAGGTAAACCCTTCCAGCGATCCAGTCGATCTGAGGGTTGAGCAGCTTTAACCATGGATGGCCAAGAACCAGGGGAGAGTGAGGACAGTCGATTATGTGGAAACTGATCCTTTCCTGGTTGTCTCCAGAGAATGCAGGATGACCAGGGACGGTCCTCTCCCAGACACAGGCGAGGAGCTGTCCGTTGAGAGCGTTGCATTGATAGGTGAATCGAATGAACAGAGTCCAACTACGGGTAACGACACCAGGGTCCAGGAAACTCTCGTCAGCGCCTGAGTCGATAGAGCAGTCAGAGGAAAAGCCTGACTCTGCCACACGAGCGCCGTCAAGCAGGGGTCTGAGGGGTCTGGGGTCTGGGGGAGATGGCAGGCGATTTGTCTCAACAGATAATCCCCCACTACTGCCGAGCCACCAACTTTTACTGACGCAGGAACAAGTGGAGACCAAACCGGGCCACCGTATAATCAGTCCTAGTGCTCCCTAGTGCTGATTCACCACTGCCTCTCCTTCTGGAGAGAGACGGCTCGCCGAGCTGCACGGAGGCAGCCAGTCAGGAAGGAGATCTTGACCCGTTCGCGAGCATAAGAGTTGGGCTGTTCTTGACCCGTTCACTGGCATAAGAGTTGGGCTGTCTTGACCGTTCGCTAGCATAAGAGTTGGGCTGTCTTGACCCGTTCGCTAGCATAAAGAGTTGCGCTGTCTTGCACCCGTTCGCTAGCATAAGAGTTGGCTGTCTTGACCCGTTCGCTAGCATAAGGTTGGGCTGTCTTACCGTTCCTAGCATAGAGTTGGCTGTCTGACCCGTTCGCTAGCATAAGAGTTGGGCTGTCTTGACCCGTTCGACTAGCATAAGAGTTGGGCTGTCTTGACCCGTTCGCTAGCATAAGAGTTGGGCTGTCTTGACCCGTTCGCATGCATAAGAGTTGGGCTGTCTTGACCCGTTCGCTAGCATAAGAGTTGGGCTGTCTTGACACGTTCGCTAGCATAAGAGTTGGGCTGTCTTGACCCGTTCACTAGCATAAGAGTTGGGCTGTTGCTCGAATAGTGAACATTGTACCAAAAAGGCTCTGTGTGTAGATTGATGAAGACAATTTTTATGGATGAGGGAAAAAAATTATTGAATCCATTTCAGAATAAGGCGTAACAAAATGTAGAAAAAGTCAAGAGGTCTGAATACTTTCCAAATTTACTGTAGCCATGTAATTTTGATTTGTTATTCTTCTTTGTTTTTTCACTGTGTATTTATTTCTTGTGTCACTATTTTAAATGTTGTATCTTTAAGAAGAAGCCCCCGTATTGACAAGACACCAAATACAACTCTGATAAAGAGTAAATTCTTGTGGTAATAATTTGTGCTTCAGTGTCTTGTCAGTGGTGGAAGAGATACTCTGGAGCAGCTGCAGTGTGTCTGGGGCTGCTGTGTGTTCTCCTACTGGCTGGGATCACAGGCCTGTTACTCTACCGTGAGTTTGATATGTTCTCACTCAAATATTCTTCATCATCAGTGGTGTTACGACCAGGGTTCAATTACATTTACATTTACATTTCAGTCAATTCCATTCAGAAAGTGAGCCAAATTTAAATTCCCAAAATTGGAAATCAATTGGAATTCCAGTGCATTTCCTGATTTGACTGGAATTGAAATGCAACTGACCCCAACAAAGAAAAGTAAGTAAAGACTGATTAACTTTTACACTGTTACCTTGTTCAATGATCTCATTATTTCAGAGAGAAACCAATTGACCAGTTATAGCAGCCTGACCAAAGAGGGAGACCAGTTACAGACAAGCGACAACAACCTGACTGCAGAGAGAGACCAGCCACAGACTAGCAACAACCCCCTGACCAAAGAGAGAGACCAGCTACAGATCAGTTGCAACAACCTGACTGAAGAGGGAGACCAGCTACAGACCAGATACAACACCCTGACCAAAGAGAGAGACCAGCTGCAGAAAGAGATAGAACGTCTGAAACAATCTTTAGTTGAGAAAGGTGAGTCAAATTGTCTGATGATTGTTCTGTTTGACAGTCTCTGTATCAGTTCACATGTCAGTTCACACAAACAAGCAATTCAACTTACATTAAAGGAACAATGTGATAACCAATCTCCAACTTCCAAACCGTCCATTAGTTAGTGCCCTGTCTTCCTTGAGTGTTTGATTAATACAACATTGAATTAAGTATCAAAGTGACTAAAGC
>NW_019944450.1:65952-80368 GCF_002910315.2 Salvelinus sp. IW2-2015 | reverse complement strand
AGAGACGAGGATTGCTGGTGGCTTATCACAGCCAAGAGAAACAGGGTGTGTGAGAGAGAGCAAGTGACAAGAAAGAGAGAGGAGATTGACAAGAGAGATGAGAGAAGTGACAGAGAAAGAGAGAGAGAGAGCCAGAGTGAGACAGGATGAGCTTTAAGCCCCACCTTCTCTTCGACATATATACAGATTGAATTGGCGAGGGCAATAGAACAGTTCTGGCAGCCGCCTGTCCTCACCATACTCAGAATCTTGAAGTCAACTGTCTACTGTTGTGCTGATGATCTGGTGCTGTCTGTCCGCCAACCAAGGAGAGCCTACAGCGGCACCTAGATCTTCTGCACAGATTCTGTGTCAGACCTGGGCCCAGACAATAAATCTCAGTAAGACCATGAATACAAATTCCATCTAGACACCGTTGCCATAGAGCACACAAAAAACGAAACATACCTTGGCCAAAACATCAGCGCCACAGGTAACTTCCACAAAGCTGTGAACGATCTGAGAGACAAGGCAAGAAGGGCCTTCTATGCCATCAAAGAAAACATCACCTTGACATTACAATTAGGATCTGGCCCAAAACAATGTAATCAGTTACAGAACCCATTGCCCTTTATGGTTGTGAGGTCTGGTGTCCGCTCATCAACCAATCAATCAATTAAATGTATTTATAAAGCCCTTCTTACATCGGCTGATGTCACAAAGTGCTGTACAGAAACCCATCCTAAAACCCCAAACAGCAAGCAATGCAGGTGTAGAAGCACGGTGGCTAGGAAAAACTCCCTAGAAAGGCCAGAACCTAGGAAGAAACCTTGAGAGGAACCAGGCTATGAGGGGTGGCCAGTATCTTCTGGTTGTGCGGGTGGAGATTATAACAGAACATGGCCAAGATGTTCAAATGTTCATAAATGACCAGCATGGTCAAATAATAATAATCACAGTGTTTGTAGAGGGTGCAACAGGTCAGCACCTCAGGAGTAAATATCAGTTGGCTTTTCATATCCGATCAATCAGAGTATCTCTACCGCTCCTGCTGTCTCTAGAGAGTTGATGAAAAGGTTTAGAGGCCATGATTATTTTCATCAATGTGTCAAGAGATATATTACTAAAAAACTTGAGTCTCTCCCTTGATATTAGGTCCTGGCAGAGTTGTGCAGACTCAGGACAACTGAGCTTTGGAGGAATATGCAGATTTATTAAAGAGTCCGTAATTTGCTTTCTAATGATCATGATCTTTTCCTCAAAGACGTTCATGAATTTATCACTGCTGAAGGGAAAGCCATCCTCACTTGGGGAATGCTGCTTTTTAGGTAGCTTTGCGACAGTATAAAAAATAAATTTAGGATTGTTCTTATTTTCCTCAATTAAGTTGGAAAAGTAGGATGATCGAGCAGCAGTGAGGGCTCTTCAATACCGCACGGTACTGTCTTTCCAAGCTAGTCGGAAGAATTCCAGTTTGGTGTGGCGCCATTTCCGTTCCAATTCTCTGGAAGCTTGCTTCAGAGCTCGGGTATTTTCTGTATACCAGGGAGMTAGTTTCTTATGACAAATGTTTTTGTTTTTAGGGGTGCAACTGCATCTAGGGTATTGCGCAAGGTTAAATTGAGTTCCTCAGTTAGGTGGTTAACTGATGTATGTACTCTGACGTCCTTGGGTAGGCGGAAGGAGTCTGGAAGGCCATCAAGGAATCTTTGGGTTGTCCGAGAATTTATAGCACGACTTTTGATGATCCTTGGTTGGGGTCTGAGGAGAATATTTGTTGCGATTGCAAACGTAATAAAATGGTGGTCCGATAGTCCAGGATTATGAGGAAAAACATTAAGATCCACAACATTTTTTCCATGGGACAAAACTAGGTCCAGAGTATGACTGTGGCAGTGAGTTGGTCCGGAGACATGTTGGACAAAACCCACTGAGTCGATGATGGCTCCAAAAGCATTTTGGAGTCGGTCTGTGGACTTTTCCATGTGAATATTAAAATCACCAAAAATCGTAATATTATCTGCCATTACTACAAGGTCCGATAGGAATTCAGGGAACTCAGAGAGGAACGCTGTATATGGCCCAGGAGGCCTGTAAACAGTAGCTATAAAAAGTGATTGAGTAGGCTGCATAATTTCATGACTAGAAGCTCAAAAGACGAAAACGTCTTTTTTTTGGTAAATTTTAATTTGTTATCATAAATGTTAGCAACACCTCCGCCTTTGCGGGATGCRCGGGGGATATGGTCACTAGTGTAACCAGGAGGTGAGGCCTCATTTAACACAGTAAATTCATCAGGCTTAAGCCATGTTTCAGTCAGGACAATCGCATCAAGATTATGATCAGTGATTAGTTMATTGACTATAACTGCCTTTGAAGTGAGGGATCTAACATAAAGTAGCCCTATTTTGAGATGTGAGGTATCACGATCTCTTTCAATAGTGGCAGGAATGGAGAAGGTCTTTATTCCAGTGAGATTGTTAAGGCGAACACCGCCATGTTTAGTTTTGCCCAACCTAGGTCGAGGCACAGACACAGTCTCAATGGGGATAGCTGAGCTGACTATACTAATTGTGCTAGTGGCAGACTGCACCCTATTTCATTGTGGAGCTAGAGGAGTTAGAGCCCTGTCTATGTTCGTAGATAAGATGAGAGCACCCCTCCAGCTAGGATGGAGTCCGTCACTCCTCAGCAGGYCAGGCTTGGTCCTGTTTGTGGGTGAGTCCCAGAAAGAGGGCCAATTATCTACAAATTCTATCTTTTGGGAGGGGCAGAAAACAGTTTTCAACCAGCGATTGAGTTGTGAGACTCTGCTGTAGAGCTCATCACTCCCCCTAACTGGGAGGGGGCCAGAGACAATTACTCGATGCCGACACATCTTTCTAGCTGATTTACACGCTGAAGCTATGTTGCGCTTGGTGACCTCTGACTGTTTCATCCTAACATCGTTGGTGCCGACGTGGATAACAATATCCCTATACTCTCTACACTCGCCAGTTTTAGCTTTAGCCAGCACCATCTTCAGATTAGCCTTAACGTCGGTAGCCCTGCTCCCTGGTAAACAGTGTATGATCGCTGGGTGATTCGTTTTAAGTCTAATACTGCGGGTAATGGAGTTGCCAATGACTAGGGTTTTCAATTTGTCAGAGATAATGGTGGGAGGCTTCAGCATGTCAGACCCCGTAACGGGAGGAGTAGAGACAAGAGAAGGCTCGGCCTCTGACTCCGACTCGCTGCTTAATGGAGAGAACCGGTTGAAAGTTTCTGTCGGCTGAATGAGCGACACCGGTTGAGCATTCCTACAGCATTTCCCTCCAGAAGCCATGAGAAAGTTGTCCGGCTGCGGGGACAGTGCAAGGGGATTTATACTACTATCTGTACTTACTGGTGGCGCAGACGCTGTTTCATCCTTTCCTACACTGAAATTACCCTTGCCTAACGATTGCGTCTGAAGCTGGGCTTGCAGCACAGCTATCCTCGCCGTAAGGCGATCGTTCTCCTGTATATTATGAGTACAGCGACTGCAATTAGAAGGCATCATGTTAATGTTACTACTTAGCTTCGGCTGGTGGAGGTCCTGACGAACCACGTCCAGATAAAACGTCCGGAGCGAAAACGTTGAATGAAAAAAGTTGAGCGAGGAAACAACTAAAAATATAAACCGTAATTAAAATGTAAAACACGTAAAGTTGGCAGGTTAGCAACAAAACGCATAGCAGCACGTAAACAAGTCTACAAGTTGTTCAAGAACCCAGAATTCACAAAATGGGACAAACATCAAATACCGTATATCATTCTTAAAAAATATCCTCTGTATACAACATAAAACACCAAATAGTACATGCAGAGCAGAAAAATCCAGAAAAGAGTCGTTAAATTCTACAATCACCTAAAAGGAAGCAATTCCCAAACCTTCCTTAACAAAGCCACGACCTACAGAGAGACGAACCTGGAGAAGAGTCCCCTAAACAAGCTGGTCCTGGGGCTCTGTTCACAAACACAAACACACCCCACAGAGCCCCAGGACAGCAACACAATAACACCTAACCAAATCATGAGAAAACAAAGTGATAATTACTTGACATATTGGAAAGTATTATCAAAAAAACAGAGCAAACTAGAATGCTATTTGGCCCTAAACAGAGAGTACMCAGTGGCAGAATACCTGACCACTGTGACTGACCCAAACTTAAGGAAAGCTTTGACTATGTACAGACTCAGTGAGCATAGCCTTGCTATTGAGAAAGGCCGCCGTAGGCAGACATGGCTCTCAAGAGGAGACAGGCTATGTGCTCACTGCTCACAAAATGAGGTGGAAACTGAGCTGCACTTCCTAACCTCCTGCCCAATGTGTGACCATATTAGAGACATATATTTCTCTTAGATTACACAGATCCACAAAGATTTAGTAAACAAACCCAATTTTGATAAACYCCTGTATATATTGAGTGAAACACCACAGTGTGACATCACAGCAGCAAGATTTGTGACCTGTTTCCACGTCCACATTTAACAATGTTGAATCTCTCCCCACAACTGCAGACATTAGTCAATTGGTTATGTGGACGAAGGAACTATGTCTGGATTGGTCTGACTGACTCTGTTACTGAGGGGACCTGGAAATGGGTGGACGACACACCGCTGACCACAACGTAAGACATTAATGAATTATGTGTCACTATGACATCACTGTCTGGCGTAGAAGGCTCAGAGTGGACAGCCTGATCCTGTGTTGTTTCTCCTACAGGTATTGGAACAGTGGACAGTCTGATTATATATGTTGTTTCTTCTACGGGTATTGGAACAGTGGACAGCCTGATTATATGTGTTGTTTCTCCTACAGGTATTGGAACAGTGGACAGCCTGATTCTATGTGGTGTTTCTTTTACAGGTATTGGAACAGTGGACAGTCTGATTCTATGTGTTGTTTCTCCTACAGGTATTGAAACCGTGGACAGCCTGATTCTATGTGTTGTTTCTCCTACAGGTTTTGGAACAGTGGACAGTCTGATTCTATGTGTTGTTTCTCCTACAGGTATTGGAACAGTGCCCAGCCTGATTCTATGTGTTGTTTCTCCTACAGGTATTATAACAGTGGACAGCCTGATTCTATGTGTTGTTTCTCCTACAGGTATTGGAACAGTGGTCAGCCTGATTCTATGTGTTGTTTCTCCTACAGGTTTTGGAACAGTGGACAGCCTGATTCTATGTGTTGTTTCTCCTACAGGTTTTGGAACAGTGGAAAACCTTATGGTGGTGTAGCTCTGAACTGTGTCTATTTCTTCTCCTCGTCATCAGACACCGGAGCTTGGTGGGACTATTACTGTTACTATAAATACAGATGGATCTGTGAGAAATAGGATTCCCCTCGGTACTCTCTCTGAACTGCTAAATAGGATTTTGCTAAGTACTATCAATCGTAAACTATTTTCTGCTTATTAAATGTACCTTGTCAAGTACATGCAATATATAACAATACAAATGTATAATACATCATAATAAAAATAACAGAACATATGCAATAACAATACAATGAATTGAAAACAGAAGGAATGTTCTCTCTGTTGTCGTGGAAATTCACCACTAAGGACTCAAATTCAAAGGAAATGAATCAATCTTTTTTATCACAGTCATAGAGGTTTATTGATGTTAATTTTTATTTGTATTACTTTTTAGTTTAGTCTACTTGCAAAATATTTTTCTTAACTCTTTTTGAACTGCACTGTTGGTTAAGGGCTCGTAAGTCATCATTTCACTGTAAAGTCTACACTTGTTGTATTCGGATAATGTGACAAATAAAGTTTGATTTGATTTGATTTGAGACTCTTTATACTGCGACACAGACAAGTCATATAAGCACGGTTGGTTCCTGCATGAGACTGACTGATACCACACCAGGCTTCTCACCTTGAAACTGAGATATTCCTTTTGGTTCCCAGAGCAATGTTCTGGGTGTACTGGGAAATTGCTTATACAGTGATAGTGTGGATTACTCCCATGTACTGTACAGTCAATCAGTTACTCGCATGAACCCTGTCACGTCCTGACCATAGTTTTTGTGTGTTTTGCTTGTTTAGTGTTGGTCAGGACGTGAGCTGGGTGGGCATTCTATGTTGTGTGTCTAGTTTGTCTGTTTCTGTGTTCAGCCTAATATGGTTCTCAATCAGAGGCAGCTGTCAATCGTTGTCCCTGATTGAGAATCATATATAGGTGGCTTGTTTTGTGTTGGGGATTGTGGGTGGTTGTTTCCTGTCTTCTGTCTTTGTGTTCTGCACCAGATAGGACTGTTTTTTGGTTTTCACATTCATTGTTTTGTTGTTTGTAGTGTTCTAACACATATATTCTTTATTAAATTATGTTTAACACTAGCCGCGCTGCGTGTTGGTCCTCTCCTTCATCCCAGGAAGAAAACCGTTACAAACCCAACCAAGTTGGATATTAGAAAAGCAGCATTATTCTATATATATACACAAGTGGATAAACAGAGAGAAAATGTCACTCTATTATATAATAGTTGATCTAACATGGAGTCTAGAAGGACTGTTCTCTACTGTATAATAGTTGATCTAACATGGAGTCTAGAAGGACTGTTCTCTACTGTATATAATTGTGGGTCTTAACCATGAAAAAGGATACTATATAATTTGTTGGTCTGGAACCATGAAAAGATACTAAAATTTGTGGTCTAACCATGAAAGTGATACTTAATAATGCTATTGGGTCGAACCATGAAGAGGGATACTATAAATGTTGTTGGGTCTGGAACCATGAAAGGATACTTATATATGTTGTTGTCTGAACCATGAAAAGGGATACTATAATGTTGTTGGGTCTGAACCATGAAAAGGGATACTATATAATGTTGTTGGTCTGAACCATGAAAAGGATATACTATATAATGTTGTTGGTCTAACCATGAAAGGGATATATATAATGTTGTTGGTTATCCATGTAAAAGGGGAACATATAATGCTATTGGGTCTGAACCATGAAAAGGGATACTATATAATGTTGTTGGTCTGGAACCAGAAAGGGATACTATATAATTTGTGGTCTGGAACCATGAAAAGGGACTATATAGTGTCTGTTAGTTACAGACCAACACATTATATTATAGATCCTCTCCTTGACCATGTACAGACTGTCTCTTCCCCTTAAATATTTGTTTTCAACAAAATGTTCAGTTGAATTGTAGAGTTGTTGAGTTTGCCCACCAAAGTACATGCTAAATCACCATTAATCCAGAGAATTGATGACATGGATTTTGCTTCCTGAAACACGAAATAAATGCTGAAAAACACAGATCTCAGTTGGGTTACACGTGTGTACTTCTCCGTGTGTTGTTGTATGTGTGTATGTGTGTGTTGGTGGTGTGTGTGTGTGGTGTGTGTGTGTGTTGTGTGTGTGTGTGTGTGTGGTGGTGTGTGTGGTGTGTGTGTGTGGTGTGTGTGTGTTAAAATTCACGCCCTGATCTGTTCACCTGTCCTTGTGCTTGTCTCCACCCCCCTCCAGTGTCGCCCATCTTTCCCAATTATCCCTTGGGTATTTATACCCTGGTTTCTGTCTGTTCCAGTTCATCTTGTTCGTCAAGACGACCAGCTTTATGTCTCAGCGCGCTGCTTCTTCCAGGCTCTCTTATCTCCCCCCTGGTTTGACCCTGCCTGTCCTGACTCCGAGCCCGCCTGTCTGACCACTCTGCCTGATCTGCCGTCTGTACCTTTCCCCCACTCGGATTACCAACCTCTGCCTGACCTGACCCTGGCCTGCCTCCTGTACCTTGCCCCCACTCTGGATTACCAACCCTGCCTGACCTGACCCTGGCCTGCCCCTGTACCTTGGCCCCACTCTGGATTATCGACCCCTGCCGCCTTGACCAGTCGTTTGCCTGCCCCTGTTGTACAAAAACAGTGTTACTTCTACACAGTCTGCACATGCTCTTACCTGAAACCTGATATATAGTACATTCACATTTGCAGTCTTAAAGTGTCAGAGATTATATGATACGAGCAGAGAGAACAGCTTCTAGACTCCATGTTAGATCAACTTAATACATAGAGAAACAGTCCTTCTAACTCCATGTTAGATCAACTATATACAGTAGAAACATCCTTCTAGACTCCATGTTAGATCAACTATTATACAGTAGAGAAACAGTCCTTCTAGACTCCATGTAGATCAACTATTATTTNTCTTTACATGTTGCCACATGTCCATTATTATCCAATGTGAACGATGATGAACTAGTTCTGCATGTTACCACATGTCCATTATTATCCAATGAACGATGATGAACTAGTTCTGCATGTTACCACATGTCCATTATTATCCAAATGGAACGATGATGAACTATGTTCTGCATGTTCACATGTTCCATTATTATCCAATGGAAGATGATGAACTAGTTCTGCATTGTAACGCAGTCTAAGTCGTCCTCCTCCTCAGCGAGGAGAGGTGAGAAAGATCTGAGGACCATGTGCAGCGTGGTAATTTTCATGATGTAATTAAACACAAAACAAGACACGTATACAAAATGACAAAACAAACTAACCGTCACAGTTCCTAGCTGCGTGCAGACCAAAACACAAAGGACAGTAAAACAACCACCCCGACAATCCCCAACACAAAAACAAGCCACCTAATATATGATCTCAATCAGGGACAAACGATTGACAGCTGCCTCTGATGGAAAACCTATTAGGCTGGACACAGAAACTGACGAACTAGACACACAACATAGAATTCCCACCAGCTCACGTCCTGACCAACACTAAAACAAGCAAAACACATAAGAACTCTGGTCAGGACGTTTACATGCATGTTCCACATGTCCATATTATCAATGGAATGTGATGCCACTAGTTTTTGACATTGTTTTCAAACAGGGAAAAGAGAATTTGATACTGCAATGAAGTGTTAAAACCAGCATGAGATGTCAGGGACTAGTTCATCATCGTTCCATTGGATAATAATGGACATGTGGTAACATGCAGAACTAGTTCATCATCGTTCCATTGGATAATAATGGACATGTGGAAACATGCAGAACTAGTTCACCAACATTCCATTGGATAATAATGGACATGTGGAAACATGCAGAACTAGTTCACCAACATTCCATTGGATAATAATGGACATGTGGTAAAAGAGACATCAGCACATGTAGGATGAGTCACAAATGGCACCATATTCTATTAAAAACTTCTTATGGCTGCAAGCCCGAGGCCGCCCACAATATGACAACAGCCAGCTCAAGTGCAGGGCGCGAAATTCAAAATATATATATTTTTTAATATTTAACTTTCACACATTTAACAAGTCCAATACAGCAAATGAAAGGTACACATCTTGTGAATCCAGCCAACATGTCCGATTTTTAAAATAAAAATAAAAAAGCGAAAACAGCACGTATATTTATGTTAGCTCACCACCAAATACAAAAAAAGGACAGACATTTTTCACAGCACAGGTAGCATGCACAAAACCAACCTAACTAACCAAGAACCAACCAAACTAACCAAGAAACAACTTAATCAGATGACAGTCTTGTAACATGTTATACAATAAATCTATGTTTTGTTCGAAAAATGTGCATATTTCAGGTATAATCATAGTTTACATTGCAGCTACAATCAGAAATTGCACCGAAAGCAGCCAGAATAATTACAGACACCAACGTCAAATACCGAATTACTCATCATAAAACATTTCTGAAAAATACATAGTGTATAGCAAATGAAAGACAGGCATCTTGTGATTCCAGACAATATTTCCGATTTATTAAGTGTTTTACAGCGAAAACACAATGTAGCGTTATATTAGCTTACCACAATAGCCAGAAACACAAGCCAATTCCCAGCAGTAAAAGTTAGCGATCGTAACAAACCAGTAAAAGATATATAATTTTTGACTAACCTTGATATTCTTCATCAGATGACAGTCCTATAACATCAGGTTATGCATACACTTATGTTTTGTTCGAAAATGTGCATATTTAGAGCTGAAATCAATGGTTATACATTGTGCTAACTTAGCTACTTTTTCCACAACACCCAGATATTTTTCTGATACTTTCTGACACACATATTCTGACCAAATAGCTATTCATAAACATAACTAAAAAATACATGTTGTATAGGAAATGATAGCTCCATTAGTTCTTAATGAAATCGCAGTGTTAGAATTCTAAAAAATAACTTCATTACGACATCCAGCTTCGGTATAGCTAGAGTACCCAAAAGTTGGGCGCCGACGACTACTTCACATGTATGACAGATATATGAAATAGCATCATAAAATGTTTCTTACTTTTGCTGATCTTTCATCAGAATGTTGGACAAGGGGTCCTTTGTCGGGAACAATCGTTGTTTGGATTTAGAACGCCCACTTTCCCTCTTGAATTAGCAAGCACACTAGCCAAGTGGCACGAAGCTCTCCATCGTCAACAAAGTCAGAGAACGGAACACGGCAAAACTCCCGAAAATTTCAATAATCTGATTAAACTATATTGAAAAAACATACTTTACGATGATATGGTCACATGTATTAAATAAAATCAAAGCCAGAGATAGTAGTCGCCTATAACGACAGCTTTTCAAAAGGCAAATCCATGTCCCTCTTCGCGCCTTCCTGAAAACAGGAAATGGACGACACGTCATTCCAAGGGCTGTAATTCGAGTCCAGATCAAGTTACACAGCCCATTTCTTCTCTCACTCCTTGTCGACATCTAGTGGAAGACGTATGAAGTGCATCTAAACTAATAAATAACAAGGGCTTTAATAGGCAGCCCCTGGAACAGAGCCTCAATTTCAGACTTTCCACTTCCTGTCAGGAAGTTTGCTGCAGAATGAGTTCTGTTTCACTCACAGATATAATTCAAACGGTTTTAGAAACTAGAGTGTTTTCTATCCAATAGTAATAATAATATGCATATTGTACGAGCAAGAATTGAGTACGAGGCCGTTTGAAATGGGCACCTTTTATCTGGCTACTCAATACTGCCCCTGCAGCCGAGAGAGATTTGGCTTCATTGAGCTCAGCTGAGTCATTTATCCCGGATGTCTTAATTCTACTTTTGTGCAACAGGCCCCAGCTCAGCCCGTTTTCCTGCTCCCCCATTACTGTGTGTTTATAAATAAACCTTGAGTGTTTGACGGTAGATCTTAGTTGTTGTGTTATTTTCTCACTGTTTCGTTTTCCCTATTATAATTTGCGTGAGTTATGTTACGGGTCCCATTACATCCCCCCCCCAGACTGTCGGGCCAAAGGGATTCGTAACACACATAAGACATAAAAATTAAAGGGTTTGAGTGAGAGGTCTGGTGTTTCCAAGTGGCAACACACCTCTCAAAATGTGCGTGGTTCCTAAGTGACGTCATTGACTTTTATGACACAAAGAAGAGTCTTCAACAATAAGGTGCTTTTTTTGACCTCTCCTATCTGGTCTGTTGAGGAACTAGAGCAAACACACTTGTAGTTGTTTTGTTTGGAACACAGACCCTCATCCCGCCTTTACACAATAACTGTTTACGCAATTCAAAACGGCCCATTATAAATCAATCTGTCAGGTGGGCTTTATTTAAAATCTTGTTCTATTGCCAACATGACAAGTTACATGAATAATACGATCTTTGTGTTCGGGTTTCACAAGGATATTCAGAGTAGCAGATCGTAATGTTGGGGCTCATAGAATGGAGTCATGAGTTCATTCAGAACACTCTCAAAACTGACATAATAGACAGGTATAAAAGCACAATGGTAGTACTCACTTGGATGATCACTTCTTGCCCTTCTGTTCATCTTCTTCTTGCGTTTGCACTTGAATAGCTGCAGTCTGTAGTTTGCCAGCTCCAGTGGTTTTTCTGTAACTCTTGAAATGGCTGCTCTTATAGTTTTATTGGCTACTTCAACAGGCGTGGCCTACCTCTATGGTGTGTCCTTAAGTACAGCATCTTGTTTATATAATATTCTGTTCTCTTATTGGCCAGCCTACTTCAACGGGTGTGGCTTGAAGAACAGTAAACATGTAACTGGTTATGATGTAATGACTTCATCTATTCTAGACTCACTGTCCTTCTCATAAGGAGGTGCATTTCAGTAAAGGTGTGGAAATGTAGCTTTGGTAACAGTCTGTTTAGCTAACATTGTACTCTTGTGGGGGAAAAAAGTTATGCAAATACATTTGCTTAGAAACAAATATACTTCTCCCATGGGCAAGAAACTCCACAGATGTAAAACGAATGTGCAAATTGTTCAAACAGATCCACAAGGTAGTTGGATCAACTGAGCCAAAATGTTTAACATATTCCAATCTATTCGGTCCAAATATGATGATCCACGCTTCTTTGAAAATAATTGTAATAATTGATCAAGTCTACAAGCAATACAAGATTCTTTTGTGGTGGGAGATTATAACTTGGTGTTAAATACCTCAATGGACCGTAAAAGGAAATCACACTACAAACTATCACCCCTGTGCACGTAAGGAAATCATGAATATCATGGATATGTAAGAACTAGTGGATTTCTGGAAGCTTAAATATCCAGACCTAGTGAGATATACATGACGGAGGATTAAATCCAGACCTAGTGAGATATATATGACGGAGGATTAATCAAGCTAGTCGTCTTGACTACTTTCTTATGTTATTCTCGCTGGCACCAAAATTTGTGTTGATAAGGGACAGAATGCGGTCGGACCGTCAAACAATTGACATATACATTACACTTACAGAATTTACATGTGGGTGAGGATATTGACTTTTATCAAAGCCTATTCGATGACAACTTGTTTTTAACCAGGATAGAATAATTCATAACTGACTTTTCGGACATAACATGGGTACAGAAGATCCCCTTATTGTTTGGGACACTTGCCCTGGTAGTGCTCTAGGTCCGTGTCTCTAGGGTCTGTAGTGTCTAGTCCGGTAGTGCTAGGTCTGGTAGTGCTTTAGGTCCTGGTAGTGCTCTAGGGTCTGGTAGTGCTCTAGGATCCTGGTAGTGCTCTAGGGTCTGGTAGTGCTCTAGGGTCTGTAGTGCTCTCAGGTCCTGGTAGTGCTCTAGGTCCTGGTAGTGCTCTAGGGTCCTGGTAGTGCTCTAGGGTCCTTATGTGTAGTGCTTAGGGTCTGGTAGTGCTCTGGGTCTGGTAGTGCTCTAGGGTCTGTAGTGCTCTATGGGTCTGGTAGTGCTCTAGGGTCTGGTAGTGCTCTAGGGTCTGGTAGTGCTCTAGGGCCTGGTAGTGTCTAGGGTCGAGTAGTGCTCTAGGGTCCTGGTAGTGCTCTAGGGTCCTGGTAGTGCTCTAGGGTCCTGGTAGTGCTCTAGGGTCTGGTAGTGTCTAGGTCTGTAGGTGTCTGGTAGTGTTGTCCTGGTAGTGTTCGTCTTAGGGTCCTGGTAGTGCTCTAGGGTCCTGGTAGTGCTAGGTGTTTAGTGTTCTAGGTCCTGATAGTGCTCTAGGGTCCTGGTAGTGCTCTAGGGTCCTGGTAGTGCTCTAGGGTCCTGGGTAGTGCTCTAGGGTCCTGGTAGTGCTCTAGGGTCTGGTAGTGTTCTAGGCCTGGTAGTGCTCTAGGTCCTGGTAGTGTTCTAGGGTCCTGGTAGTGCTCTAGGGTCCTGGTAGTGCTCTAGGGTCCTGGTAGTGCTCTAGGGCCTGGTAGTGCTTCTAGGGTCCTGGTAGTGTTCTAGGTCCTGGTAGTGCTCTAGGGTCCTGGTAGTGCTCTAGGGTCTGGTAATGTTCTGGGTCCTGGTAGTGCTCTAGGGTCCTGGTAGTGTTCTAGGGTCCTGGTAGTGCACTAGGGTCCTGGTAGTGCTCTAGGGTCCTGGTAGTGTTCTAGGGCCCTGGTAGTGCTCTAGGGTCTGGTAGTGCTCTAGGGTCCTGGTAGTGCTCTAGGCCTGGTGTGCTCTAGGGTCCTGGTAGGCTCTAGGGTCTGGTAGTGCTCTAGGGTCCTGGTAGTGCTCTAGGGTCCTGGTAGTGCTCTAGGTCTGGTAGTGTTCTATGGCCTGGTAGTGCTCTAGGGTCTGGTAGTGCTCTAGGCCTGGTAGTGCTCAGGTCTGGTAGTGCTCTAGGGTCCTGGTAGTGCTCGAGGTCCTGGTAGTGCTCTAGGGTCCTGGTAGTGCTCTAGGGTCCTGGTATTGCACTAGGGTCCTGGTAGTGCTCTAGGGTCCTGTAGTGCACTAGGGTCTGTAGTGCACTAGGGTCCTGGTAGTGCTCTAGGGTCCTGGTAGTGCTCTAGGGTCCTGAGTGCTTAGGTCTGTAGTGCTCTAGGGTCCTGGTAGTGCACTAGGGTCCTGGTAGTGCACTAGGGTCCTGGTAGTGCACTAGGTCCTGGTATGCTCTAGGTTTGTATTGCACTAGCGTCCTGGTAGTGCTCTAGGGTCCTGGTAGTGCTCTAGGGCCCTGGTAGTGCACTAGGGTCCTGGTAGAAAGTCGTTTTATTAACTTTTTAT
>NW_019944450.1:57747-65927 GCF_002910315.2 Salvelinus sp. IW2-2015 | reverse complement strand
GTATTTTCATTAAACAAAGACATGCTGATGTGCCAGAATATTAAGTATCACATTGTCATAAGTATCAAAACTGTAAAAACAATATGTAGCTTTTCTGCAGAAAGAACCAGCCTCATAAATTTATGACTTTATCCTTTTTCTTCAGTGTGGCCCTAGTACTCTGTCATATATAAACAAATACACATTCCATATGAATATAAAAACACAATGTGTAACATTATGTTCCTTTATTGAATAAGGACAAAACAAAGCAGGTAAACCATCAGCTCCTTTCGAAACTGAAGTCACAGTGACTCTACAAGATGGAAAGCACAGAATCCAAGCATATTATACAAAATGATACATACACATTCAAAGGTCTGTATATAACACACCCTGCATGTCTGCACACTTAAATAAAATGCAGGACAAATCCATACACATCAACTGAACAGACAAATGAATGGATGCAGTAGCCTCCCTGCAGCCTTGTATTACACACAGTATACCGCACAAACATCATAGAGGCCAAATTCGTCAAAAAACGAACCCAAAAAAAACCAAATTCCTCTGCCACCGCAGGACATATTTAACCAAAATTGCAAGCACACATACTAACTAAAATAATTCAACACATATTGGTCCCTCAGCAGCCGACCACTGTCGTCATCGGGAAGATTGCCGGATTGTCCCAGTCCATGGCTGGTGGCACTCTGGGGGCCCTCTCCTTCCTCAGGCAGGCCACATTGTGGAGGACAGCACAAGCCACAGTAATATCACATGCCCTAACAGGCTGACCCTTAATTTGTGAAGCAGTGAAAGCGTGCCCTTCAGGAGGCCAAAGGTCATTTCAACTCTGGCCCTGGTCCTGGCATGGGCATGGTTGTAGGGCCTGCTGTGCTCCTTGGGGTCTGTGAAAGGTGTCAGGAGAAAAAGGCTGGCAGCCATACCCCCTGTCTCCCAGCAACACACCAGAGAATTCACCTGTCAACACAAAATCTCATCATTACTACCTCATAAACACAGTGATATTCTTGACACAGCCATGATGTTATAAATAGGGGTTGTGTGGCTTACCTTGTGATAGATTTCAGAGGCCCGAAAGATTCTGGAGTCATGGACTGAGCCAGGCCATTTTGCCACAACATTGCTGATCACACAGTCAGCATTGCAGACCATCTGAAATCATAAATGAGGAATATACACCAATCAATGCACATCACTGGCAATGCAGAGTGTTCGTCAATGGACAATATCAAAAAGTTATGTTCACCTGAACATTAATGCTGTGAAAGGATTTCCTATTCACAAAATCGGCCTCATGGGCACCTGAGGGGCTTTTATCCTTATGTGTGTGCAGTCCACTGCACCAATGACATTGGGGAAACCTGTCACACAAAGTAATGAGTTCCTACTATGTGTTAACAGTTGTCCTGTAATTTGTAGATCCTCTTACCTGCAATCCATAAGAACTCCTCTTTGATGTCACAGAGTCTTCTGTGGCCAGGGAAGAAGATGAAGACATCTGCTAATGCTTTGATAGCCAGCACACCACTCCTTATTGTGCGGGCAAATTGTGGCCTTGTTCAGCTGTTCTGCATCCCCCACTGAGTACAGGAAGGCTCCACTAGCAAAAAAGCGCAAGGCCACACAAACCATTTGCTCCACACTCAGTGCATGGCTCCGTGCAGTGCGGTGCTTAATCCTGGGACCCAGTAGTCTGCATAGATACCTGATGCCATCTGCAGAAAACCTGTATCTTTCATATAGATGGTCATCAGGGAAGGCCAGTGGGTCCAACCGGTCCCTGAAGACCCTTTCTCGCCTGAAGGCTCTCCTCAGCACAAGTGCTTCTTCATCCACCACATCTCGCACGAATGGCATGCCATTGTCAGAGCAGAAAGGAACACACAATTTTGGGCCTTCATATAGGCTAGTGGCCACACCTGGTGCTGGGGTGGGCAAAAGAGGGCGATGCCTTATAACGATGACTTGGTGTTACTGATTGCTGGGAAATAAAAAAAACCTTAGAAAAAGATCCACCGTCCTGTGTGCTCACAATAAGAGCTCATATGTCATGGCTCACTTGACTTTACGAGAATATACCTAATTTTTATTTGACTGTGTCATCTTCTTGGAGCTGGGGAGGAAAGAAAAATAATGATTAATACATTTGTGTTACAGTTAGCATACAGTGTACATTGAAGGCATATCTCACCTCCCTCTCAAGTTTTTTTATTTCAAGGTCCAGTTTCCTAATTGTCCTCTTTTTATTTCGGACTCCAGTGCAAGATTTTCCATCTTTTCTTCTTGTACTGAATGTCTATGTCTGCCAGTTCTATTTGGCGCCGGAGTGGTTGCCATACAACTTTCTGATAGCTTGTAGGCTCTGTGAACACAATACAATTAGCGCAGCTGAATTTGGCAGGATGTGTGTCCTTTTATTAATACGCACTATGTTGCCAGGCTGGTTTTCCCACTGTATAGCATCTGGGTCCTGTAAAAGAAATTAGATTTTTTGATTTTGATGAGGACTCCTCACCATTGTAGAGTAAATAGTACTTTCACAGTCTTAACATGATACCTCATGCCTTCTGGAATCCAGAGAGATGGTCCTCCTCCTCATCATCGTCTCCATCATGTGCTGTTGCTGCTGCACTGGGGCCTTCACCCTATCACATTTAATCGGATTCATATTGAAGCTAGTAGACAAGACATGCCAGGCTACAGTATGCCTTTGATGGAGTACTCACTGGATCAGCATCGTCTGGTGCTTGTGCTGGTGGCTCTAACAGGAACACAGTGCTGCCAGACACTGCAAGGCAATAGGTAACCAAAGTCAGACAGTCCAAATTGATTCAATATGAATGTGGTTGTATCCATGTAGAGATGGAAGGACATACCTTGAATGAAGCGGGTGGCATCTTGGGACGAAACCTATGCTCGTCTCTTCCCCCAGGGATCCCCTCTAAGACGGGCCTGCCTTATTTAGCTCCAAGGCCATGTCCTCTGCTGGGTAAGGTCAGCCTTTGGTGACCCACCACCCGTGCATTGTCTGTGGGTATTCTTTTTCACTGCAAAACAGTACAGACAATGTGTGAGCAGGCCACTTCTGGGTACAATATATGCTTGTCTTTGTTAAATATTAGTCAGGGACCATACCATTCTGCAGAATGTTCTTGTATTTGATTTTGACCTGCTGCCATGTCCGTTTTGGCCCGTTCATGTTTAATCTACACACACACACACACACACACACACACATTTAATGGAGTCACACTGCAAAAAATTACTTGGTATTTTTGTCTTGTTTTCAGTAAAAATATCAAAAAATGTATCATAGCTTTATACAGTGTGATGGAGTTACTTTACACAATTTCACTCATATCTGCAGTGCATTTCAATAAAAAAATTAACCGTTTCATAATTACAGTACAACTGCATTTTTGGAGATGTGAATTAAATATTGAATTGTAATTGTGATGTTTCAGCGGAGCGGTGAGTGTGTAATTGTGCACTACTTACGCATTCAGGCGGTCTGCAATACTTTGCCACGCTTTTTCTCTTTGCTTATCACTTGTGCGGTGTTGCCTTTCTTCTTAATTATATCTTTTACCTCCTCGTATGCCTCCATGAGGATTGTGCTTCCGACGGGGAAAAGTACGCGGCTCTAGTTGCCATGGTAAATCAGTTAATCTGTGATCTGTGGCGGGGTCTATTTGAGTGAGCCGTGAGCGCGCACCTATCCAGATTGGTTTCACCTGGCTTAATGAATCCGTGTCTGCCATCCTGGCTTGGTCTTTGTGCAACCAATTAAGCCTGGACGCACATGTTTGGCTTCATTGAGCTCAGCTGAGTCATTTATCCCGGATGTCTTAATTCTACTTTTGTGCAACAGGCCCCAGCTCAGCCCGTTTTCCTGCTCCCCCATTACTGTGTGTTTATAAAATAAACCTTGAGTGTTTGACGGTAGATCTTAGTTGTTGTGTTATTGTTCTCACTGTTTCGTTTCCCTATTATAATTTGCGTGAGTTATGTTACGGGTCCCATTACATCCCCCCCCAGACGTTCGGGCCAAAGGATTCGTAACACACAAAGACATAAAAATTAAAAGGGTTTGAGTGAGAGGTCTGGTGTTTCCAAGTGGCAACACACCTCTCAAAATGTGCGTGGTTCCTAAGTGACGTCATTGCACTTTTATGACACAAAGAAGAGTCTTCAACAATAAGGTGCTTTTTTTGACCTCTCCTATCTGGTCTGTTGAGGAACTAGAGCAAACACACTTGTAGTTGTTTTGTTTGGAACACAGACCCTCATCCCCGCCTTTACACAATAACTGTTTACGCAATTCAAAAACGGCCCATTATAAATCAATCTGTCAGGTGGGCTTTATTTAAAATCTTGTTCTATTGCCAACATGACAAGTTACATGATAAATACGATCTTTGTGTTCGGGTTTCACAAGGATATTCAGAGTAGCAGATCGTAATGTGTTGGGCTCATAGAATGGAGTCATGAGTTCATTCAGAACACTCCAAAACTGACATAATAGACAGGTAAAAAGCACAATGGTAGTACTCACTGGATGATCACTTCTTGCCTTCTGTTCATCTTCTTCCTTGCGTTGCACTTGAAATAGCTGCAGTCTGTAGTTTGCCAGCTCCAGTGGTTTTTCTGTAACTCTTGAAATGGCTGCTCTCTATAGTTCTTATTGGCTATTCAACAGGCGTGGCCTACCTCTAATGGTGTGTCTAAGTACAGCATCTTGTTTATATAATATTCTGTTCTCTATTGGCCAGCCTACTTCAACGGGTGTGGCTTGAAGAACAGTAAAAACTGTAACTGGTTATGATGTAATGACTTCATCTATTCTAGACTCACTGTCCTTCTCATAAGGAGGTGCATTTCCAGTAAAGGGTGTGGAAATGTAGCTTTGGTAACAGTCTGTTTAGCTAACATTGTACTCTTGTGGGGAAAAAAAGTTATGCAAATACATTTGCTTAGAAACCAAATATACTTCTCCCATGGGCAAAGAAACTCCACAGATGTAAAACGAATGTGCAAATTGTTCAAACAGATCCACAAGGTAGTTGGAGTCACGAGCCAAAATGTTTAACATATTCCAATCTATTCGGTCCAAATAATGATGATCCACGCTTCTTTGAAAATAATTGTAATAATTGATCAAGTCTACAAGCAATACAAGATTCTTATTGTGGTGGGAGATTATAACTTGGTGTTAAATACCTCAATGGACCGTAAAAGGAAATCACACTACAAACTATCACCCCTGTGCACGTAAGGAAATACAGATATCATGGATATGTAGAACTAGTGGATTCTGGAAGCTTAAATATCCAGACCTAGTGAGATATACATGACGGAGGATTAATATCCAGACCTAGTGAGATATATATGACGGAGGATTAATCAAAGCTAGTCGTCTTGACTACTTTCTTATGTTATTCTCGCTGGCACCAAAATTTGTGTTGATAAGGACAGAATGCGGTCGCGACCGTCAAAAATGAAGTACAATTTCACGAAATGCCCCACATCTGTCATTTTAACAACTGTCCTCCTTTAAAACAACTGGTTACAATATTATGACTTGTGTTTTTTTCCCCTCTGTGGCCCTAATATTCTATCATTTTATATATAGCCTTATAGTCTATGGGAAACTGTAAATTATCTAATGATAGCAACATCATCTAAAAATCATTTATCCAAAATCATTGAAATTAATGATCACAAACGTTTAAATAATAACAGTGGGTCTAGTTATATGTGATAACAATGTATAGTGAGCAGTGAAATAACTATTGGTTTCCATTTGTGGTGACTGCTGACTGACATTAGGGATGAGATTAAATAGATCCTGGAATTTAGCCTGGTCTGGAGCAGGCTAGCTCCACAGAATAAATCTCCATGGTAATTTATACCATAACATATCCTCCTGCCCCCTATCCATCTTTAGTGCAACCGGATTACGATCAATTGAGCCAGGATCACCAAGATATCCTGGCTTAATCCCTTATCCTAGTTTTGTGCAACAGGCCCCTGGACCCAAGGAAGGAAACAATAAGAATCCAAAAACACCCCTAAGCTAGCCTATTTCAACTACTACCTAACTAACCAATAAATACAGGGGGTGGCCCGCCCAGTTCTAACTAGTGTTTATATACAAAGTATTCCTACGGGTAATGTATGCCCAAGGGCATCTTATCTTGGTTACCCCCTTTTCCCCCGACTAAACAAACACTCAAACGCCATAACAAACACAATACTCACAGGTGGGGACAAAGTGACATGTAGTTGAAAACCACACAATGAATCTACAGACATACGGCATTGACAGAGAGATTGAGCTGGTGAGAAAACAACTGACAGGGGTTTTAAACCAAGGGAAGGGGACTGTGATTGGGTAAGGGAAAAGGAGCAGGTGTCTTCCGATTAGCGACTGATTGATGACTGATTGGGGAATGATGATTGTCACCTGTGAGTAGGGGAGAAGGAGAGAAAAGAAATACACACCGGATACACAGAGAACACTTGTATCCGTAACATGTTGGATCTAACCCAATTTCCAATAATATTCTTATGTTACTGAATGTATTCAGAGTAATTTCAGATTTAAAAAAGTATAGTAAATGTAAAAAGCACATCAAATCAACAGAGTAATCTCACTGGGAACATTTCAAAGTCTACTCCACGTTGGTTCGTCGTAATTTCATTGAAATGATGTGGAAACAACATTGATTCAACCAGCGTGTTTCCAGTGGGATGTTTGGATTCAGGCTTGTGTCAGGTGAACTGTTAAATCCTCACTTTTAGTCTAATAATTATCTCAGAATCTCCAAACTGTTCCCTTTTATTGCTACCATGGTTATGCTTCCCATATTTATTCTGTAAGAAACATTTCAATTTAGCCCTATCCACAAAAGCCAATTCCCACGAGTGTAAAGGGTTAAGGTCAACGGCAGCATGAAAACTTTGTACCAAGACATTTTAGCCAAAAACCTGGTTGCCTCTGCAAGGAGCCTAAAATGAGTGTAAGGGGTGAATAATGAGTGTACAAAACATTATGAACACATTAGGACAGTTGTGGGAAGCATTGGAGTCAACATGGGACATGGGCCAGCATCCCTGTGGAACACTTGACACCTTGTAGAATCCATGACCCAGTGAATTGAGGCTGATGAAATGAGACTCATCCAGCAGTATCTTTCCCTGATTTAATCTGACCAATTATACAGGTATTGTGTGACGAGAATTAATGGCCAATGAAATGCTTTTATCCTACTCTGTAAATATCCTATCTTTAAAAATAACAACAACAACAAGAACTAATGACTAGATCACCAAATATAAATGATCAAATAATAATTTATGTAAACAAACATAGTGAGCCCAATAGAACCCCGATCCAGMGACTGTCAACACAACACATTTTGGCAAAGATCACAGCCCGTATCAACAAAGCATCTCAGAGTAGGAGTACTGATTTAGGATCTGTCCATATAATCTTATTCATTATGATCTAAAAGTCCAAACTGATATTAGTTCAGCACTCCTACGGGCCCTGGTCACTACTAATCTCAACATTGTTGTTGTTGTCAACTCAATCTGTCATGAAATCAGTAAACCCTGCTCTCATATCTGTCATGGAATCAGCAAACCCTGCTCTCAATCTGTCATGAAATCAGTAAACCCTGCTCTCTTATCTGTCATGGAATCAGCAAACCCTGCTCTCAATCTGTCATGTAATCAGCAAACCCTGCTCTCAATCTGTCATGAAATCAGTAAACCCTGCTCTCTTATCTGTCATGGAATCAGTAAACCCTACTCTCATATCTGTCATGGAATCAGTAAACCTTGCACTCATATCTGTCATGGAATCAGTAAACCCTGCTCTCATATCTGTCATGGAATCAGTAAACCCTGCTCTCATATTAACACAAATTTGAAGTCTAGATTTGGTCATTTAACTTATATTTATGGTTGCTCTTCAGCAAACCACAGGAGCAATTAGGGTTAAATGCTTTGCTCAAGGTTATCCTGTTGAGGACAGAGGGCGCTGTTTTCACTTTGGGGGAAAATCGTGCCCAATTTAAACGGCCTCGTACTCAATTCTTGCTCGTACAATATGCATATTATTATTACTATTGGATAGAAAACACTCTCTAGTTTCTAAAACCGTTTGA
>NW_019944450.1:38076-56326 GCF_002910315.2 Salvelinus sp. IW2-2015 | reverse complement strand
CTGGATTCACAAGATGTGTACCTTTCATTTGCTGTATTGGACTTGTTAATGTGTGAAAGTTAAATATTTCAAAAATATATATTTTGAATTTCGCGCTCTGCCTTTTCAGTGGAATGTGGGAGGAGTTCCGCTGGCGGAACGCCAGAGCCAGACAGGTTATATCGATAGCTTTTTCACCTAGTCGGCTCAGGGATTCAAACCAGCAAGTTCTCGGTTACTAGACCAACACTCTTAACTGCTAGTATACCTGCCTGGAAAGAGGCCTCCATTAAAGTATTAGAACTGACAGAATAAAATGAAATTGCATTTTACAGGCCTGRCAGATGAYGTTGAAAGTAAATSTATKACTTTCCCTTGGATTTYCAGTAGCCTGTTATCAGGAGTGATGAAACATGTTCAGTTATAAGAGCTCTTGGTACCATTTGAAAGGAAACACTTTGAAGTTTATGGAAATGTGAAAGGAATGTAGTAGAATATAACACAATAGATCAGGTTAAAGATAATACAAAGAAAACACCAACCGTTCTTTTGTATTTTTTTGTACCATCTTTGAAATGAAAGAGAAAGGCCATAATGTATTATTCCAGCCCAATTGCAATTAAGATTTTGGCCACTAGATGGCAGCAGTGTATGCAAAGTTTTAGACTGATCCAGTGAACCATTGTATTTCTGTTCACAATTTTGTGTCAAGACTGCCCGAATGTGCCTAATTTGTTTATAAATAACTTTTCATGTTCAAAATTGTGCCCTCTCCTCAAACAATAGCATGGTATTCTTTCACTGTAATAGCTGCTGCAAATTGGACAGTGCAGTTAGATTGACAAGAATTTAAGCTTTCTGCCAATATCAGATATGTCTGTCATGGGACATTTTCTTGTTACTTACAACCTAATGCTAACTTCTCTAGGGTAGGGGGCAGCATTCGGAATTTTGGTTGAAAAGCATGCCCAAATTAAACTGCCTTTTTTTCGGGCCCAGAAGATATTATATACATATAACTGGTAGATTTGGATAGAAAACACTCTAATTGGTTAGGGCACCAGGTGGTGCTAAGTTAGGTAAGTTAAGTGGGTAGGCAGGTTAGATAGGAGAGGGGGGAACTTTGATATTTACTTTCTTTGCTTTGGTTCCGTCCAGCCCCTTTTCCCCATATTACCGTGTAAGAAAATAAATCCTAGTAAACGGTAAATTCTGCCTTTGTCGTCCTTTCTCGCACCTAAAGTCCATACCTCTTGCACTTCACAGAGTTGAGTTGTAGCAGGGAGTTGCGTTCCCTCTTCTCAGAGGCGTGCGTAACACTGCCAAATGAGTTCTGTTTTACTCACAGATATAATTCAAACAGTTTTATAAACTTGAGAGTGTTTTCTATCCAATAGTAATAATAATATGCATATTGTATGATCTAGAATAGAGTACGAGGCCGTTTAAATTGGGCACGATTTTTTCCAAAGTGAAAACAGCGCCCCCGTATTGACAAGAAGTTTTAAACTGCCTGCTTGTCGGGCAGAGAGTAAATGATATACATATAACTGGTAGATTTGGATAGAAAACACTCAAATAGTGTCTGTGAGTAAAACATAACTGATTTGGCAGGCAAAAACCTGAGAACAATCCATTCAGGAAGTTGTTTTTTTGTTGTTGGTTTTGTAGTTTTCTATTCAATGCCATTACAGTATCCATTGACTTAGGACTCAAATTGCAGTTCCTATGCCTTCCACTAGATGTCAACAGTCTTTAGAAATAGTTTCTTGTATTCTGAAAAATTAGGAAGTAAGAGCAGTCTGAATGAGTGAACCCTAAAGTGTCACAGAGCTTTTTCATGCGCACGACCGAGAGTTCCTTTCTTGTTTACCTTTTATATTGACGACGTTATTGTCCGGTTGAAATATTATCGATTATTTAGGCTAAAAACAACCAGAGGATTGAATATGAACATCGTTTGACATGTTTCTATTAACTTTACGGATACAATTTTGATTTTTCTGTCTGCTTGTTTTGACTGCTTTTGAGCCTGTGGCTTTTCTGAAGAAAACGCACAAACAAAACTGAGGTTTTTGGATATAAAGAGACTTTATCGAACAAAAGGAACATTTATTGAGTAAATTAATGTCTGCTGAGTGCAACCATATGAAGATCATCAAAGGTAAGGGATTCATTTTATCTCTATTTCTATTTGTAACTCTTCTACTTGGCTGGTTACTGTTTGAAATTATTTGTCTGCTGGGCTATGTTCTCAAATAATCGTAAGGTATGCTTTCGCCGTAAAGCATTTTTTAAATCTAACACCGTGGTTGGATTGACAAGAAGTTAATCTTTAAACCTATGTAAAATATGTTTTGGTTTCTGAATTTTTATAATGAGTATTTCTGTATTTGAATTTGGCGCCCAGCAGTTTCACTGGCTGTTGAAGAGGTGGGACGCTAACGTCTCACGTACCCAAGAGAGGTTAATACTGTATTGACGCTTTGCTTGTTTGATGGTTCGTCGGAGGGCATTGCGGGATTGCTTATAAGCATCCAGATTAGTCTCCTGCTTCTTGAAAGCGGCAGCTCTAGCCTTTAGCTCGGTGCGGATGCTGCCTGTAATCCAAGGTTTCTGGTTGGGATATATACGTACGGTCACTGTGGGGACGATGTCGTTGATGCACTTTTTGATGAAGACGGTGAATGAGGTGGAATACTCCTCAATGCCATTGGATGAATCACAGAAGATATTCCAGCCTGTGCAAAACTGTCCTGTAGCATCTGCATCATCGGACCACTTCCATATTGAGCGAGTCACTAGGACTTCTTGCTTTAGTTTTTGCCTGTAAGCAGGAATCAGGAGGATATAATTATGGTCAGATTTGCCAAATGGAGGGCGAGAGAGAGCTTTGTATGCGTCTTTGTGTGTTGAGTAAAGGTGGTCTAGAGTTTATTTTTCCTCTGGTTGCACATGTGACATGCTGGTAGAAATGAGGTAAAACGGATTTAAAGACCCTGGCCTCTAGCAGCACCGCTTCTGGATGAGCATTTTCTTGTTTGCTTATGGCCTTATCCAGCTTGTTGAGTGCAGTCTTAGTGACAGCATCCTTTTGTGGTGGTAAATAGATAGCTACGAATAATATAGATGAGAACTCTCTTGGTAGATAGCGTGGTCTACAGCTTATCATGAGGTACTCTACCTCAGGTGAGCAATACCTCAAGACCTCTTTAAAAACCTCTTGTCAATATAGGGGGTGCTGTTTCAACTTTGTAAATATCGTTCTCAAATTAAACTGCCTCGTACTCAATTCTTGCTCGTACAATATGCATATTATTATTACTAGTGGATAGAAAACACTCTCTAGTTTCTAAAACCGTTTGAATTATGTCTCTGAGTGAAACAGAACTCATTCTGCAGCACATTTCCTGTCAGGGAGTGAGATTTCTGAAATCGAGGTCCCTGTTCTGGGGTCAGTTTATAAGTCCCTATGTACGCTGTGGGGCTACAAACACTGCATACGCCTTCCTCTAGATGTCAGTAAGTGGTGAGAATTTGAATGGAGTGGATTGCGCAATCTGGGGCCCTATATAAGACCGTGGAACGGAAGTAACGTCCTTTTCAACGGTGCGCCTGGCGCAGTAGGGACATCAGAGTGGCCTCCTGCCAAGCTTTCGTTTTGCCAGTTCTATATCTCCGGTCATGTTTTTATTCGTTATAGTTGTTAAAGACATCATAAGGTAGTTAATTTAAACCGACTTATAGCAATTTATATTTCTGGCATTTCTTTGTGATGCGCTTTCAAGAGTTGGACACCTTTCCGGCACATGGCTAACGTTAGCGGCGATTTCGACAGGACAAGAGGACATCTTTCAACCAAAAGACGATTGTTCTGGACAAAGGACACCTTTCCCAAGATTCTGATGGGAGTTCATCAAAAAGTAAGAACTATTTATGCTGATAAATCGTTGTTCTGTTGAAAAATGTTAAATGCATAAGCCGCCATTAATTTCAGTGTAGCCTCGCTTTAGCGCACGCTGTATTGCGCAGTAACGTTAATTTTAAAAATGTAACAAAGCGATTGCATTAAGAACTAATTTGTCTTTCATTTGCTGTCCACCCTGTATTTTTTAGTCAAGTTTATGATTATTTATTGATTAGAATATGTGCCTCACCAAGATGGCGCCCGACATTTTCTGGGCAGCTTGGCAACTTTTCTCATTGTATAACCACGATTTGTGCCGCTAAATATGCACATTTTCGAACAAACTCTATATGCATTGTGTAATATGATGTTACAGGACTGTCATCTGAAGGATTCTGAGAAGGTTAGTGAAAAAATTAATATATTTTGGTGGTTTATACGTTATCGCTATGCTTGGCTTGAATCAATGCTGTTGTAATGTTTGCTATTGTGGTAAGCTAATATAACGCTATATTCTGTTTTTGCTGTAAAACACTTAGAAAATCTGAAATATTGGCTGGATTCACAAGATCTGTGTCTTTCATTTGCTGTACGCTGTGTATTTTTAAGAAATGTTTTATGATGAGTAATTAGGTAATACACGTTGCTCTCTGTAGTTATTCTAGTCGCTTTGGTGAGAGTTGTGATGGTGGCTGCAATGGTAAACTATGATTTATACCTGAAATATGCACATTTTTCTAACAAAACATATGCTATACAATAAATATGTTATCAGACTGTCATCTGATGAAGTTGTTTCTTGGTTAGTGGCTATTTATATCTTTATTTGGTCGAATTTGTGATAGCTACTGATGGAGTAAAAAACTGGTGGAGTAAAAAAAGTGGTGTCTTTTGCTAACGTGGTTAGCTAATAGATTTACATATTGTGTCTTCCCTGTAAAACATTTTAAAAATCAGAAATGATGGCTGGATTCACAAGAAGTGTATCTTTCATCTGGTGTCTTGGACTTGTGATTTAATGATATTTAGATGCTAGTATTTACTTGTGACGCTATGCTAGGCTATGCTAGTCAGCTTTTTTACTGTTGGGGGTGCTCCCGGATCCGGGTTTGGGAGGAATTAGAGGTTAATATTAGACATAGCGCAGCAGCAGTTATTGACAAATAGACACACACCCCCGCCGCTCGTCTTAACAGACGCTCTGTCCTGCCGAAACACAGAGAAGATACCAGCCAAGACTCTGTGAAACATAAAATACTACAGTTTTCAATGTCCCTTTGGTAGGATAATCTCAACTGTAGATCATTGAATTTTGTTTTCCAGTGATTGCACAGTGGCCAATAGAACTGATGGCAATGGCAATTTACTCGCTCACCTACGAATCATAAGAAGGCATCCCAACCTTTTTCCTTGGTTTCTGCACCTTTTCTTCACGAGAATGACAGGGTTTTGGCCTTTTCTCCGGAAAGCAGTATATCCTTCGCGTCGAACTCATAAAAAAAAAATCTTTGTTCAGTTCAATTTGAGTAATCACTGTTCTGATGTCCAGCAGCTCTTTTCGGTCATATGGTAGCAGCAACTTTCTGTACTAAATAAGTTACAAACAATGCGAACAAAATAGCACAGTTGGTTAGGAGCCCATAAAACGGCAGCCATCCCCTCCGGCGCCATTATTATCAATATGATTATAGTCTTCAGTGTGTATTCAAATAAATCAACAATATGGTGGAGATCATCCTGAAATAACACTGGTGGATACAACATTTGAAAGCAAAATTGTTAAGATTGAATCGTACTACACTGGCTCTGGCGCTCGTCGGATGTGACAGGGCTTGAAAACTATTACGGACTACAAAGGGAAACCCAGCCGAGAGCTGCCCAGTGACGCAAGCCTACCAGACAAGCTTAATGCCTTTTAATGCTCGTTTCTAGGCAAGCAACACTGAAGCATGCAGGGGAGCACCAGCTGTTCCGGACGACTGTGTGATCACGCTCTCTGTAGCGGATGTGAGCAAGACCTTTAAACAGGTCAACATTCACAAGGCAGATTACAAGGGCGGGTACACAGAGCATGCGCGGACCAACTGGCAAGTGTCTTCACTGACATATTCAACCTCTCCCTGTGAGTCTGTAACATCAACATGTTTCAAGTAGACCACCATATTCCCTGTGCCAAATTATGCGAAGGGAACACGTCAGTAGCCATGAAGTGCTTTGTAAGGCTGGTTATGGCTCACATCAACACCATCATCCCAGAAACCCTAGACCCATTCCAATTCGCATACTGCCCCAACAGATCCACAGACAATACAATCTCAATCGCACTCCACACTGCCCTTTCCCACCTAGACAAAAGGATCACCTATGTGAGACTACTGTTCATTGACTACAGCTCAGTGTTCAACGCCCTCAAAGCTCAACAGTAAGCTAAGGACCCTGTGACTACTCTCCTCCCTCTGCCACTGGATCCTGGACTTCTTGACGGGTGTATGCTTAGTCCCCTCCTGTACTCCCTGTTCACCCACGACTGCATGGCCGAACACGACTCCAACATCATCATTAAGTTTGCTTACTACACAACAGTGGTATGCCTGATCACCAACAATGACAAGACAGACTATAGGGAGGAGGTCAGAGATCTGGCCATGTGGTGCCAGGACAAACCCTCCCGGGTTTGGGAGGTGTTAGAGGTTAATGTGTGAAAGTAAAATATTTAAAAATATATATATTTTGAATTTCGCGCCCTGCACTTGAAGTGGCTGTTGTCATATTGTGGGCGGCATCGGGCTTGCAGCCAGAAGAATTTAAGTAATATACATCTAGGTAGGGGTGAAAAGCAGAAAGTCCGGGTAACCGTTTAATTAACTGTTTAGCAGTGTTATGGCTTTGGGGTAGAAGCTGTTCAGGATGTTTTTGGTTCCAGACTTGGCGCTCTGGTACCACTTGCTGTGCGGTAGCAGAGGGAACAACTGTGACTTGGGCGGCTGGAGTCTTTGATAATTTTTCAGTGCCTCTGACACCGCCTGCTATAGAGGTAGTGCTTCTATATGTCAGTCCCAGGACCCCATGTCTTCCTGCTGGTGATCAGGCTGGGGAGGTTCACAGAGGAGGAGAGGAACACTGTGAAGTGGATCCAGGACAACTTTGGAGAAGAAGCCTCAAACTACACAATATTATTATTCACTGGTGTAGTTCAGCGAGAGGGAAAACCAGAAGAGGAAGAAACTTTTCTTCTTGCTGATCTGGAGAGTCAGGAGATTCAGACACTAGACAATATGTGGAGGCAGATATCATGTCTTCAACAATAGAGAGAAGAGAGACTGTACTCAGGTCAGAGAGCTGCTGAGGAAGATAGAGGAGATGGTGAAGAGGAATGGAGGAAAATACTACACCAATTATGAGAAAGAGATCAAGAAAAATCTGTTGTTAGAGTTGGTTAAACAAGCCGCTATAGGAGTCGGCTGTGCAATTACAATAGTAGGACCAGGTCTTATTGCAGCAGCAATAGAGGTTGCAGTTATAGGGACAGTGATGGGGGAGGAGCAGCAACAACTATAGGAACAGCTATTGGACGAGGGATAACAAACAGGCAACAAAATCGAAACTCTCGGGAGGCGGGATGAGACAGACAGTGTTTCTTAGCCAGTCAAAATCATGAAACAGCAAAATTTTTATGGACAAAGAAATGTCAATTGAAAAAATGTCAAACAAAACGAAGTGCAGCTAGTTTGCAGTCTTTCCAGCTTCAGTATGAAGTGATTGTGTTGCTGTGTTGTTGGCTAGCTCCTCTGAACAACAGTGTCCTGAAGAGAAAGTACATTTTCTATGCCAGGTAAAATCGCGCAGCATTAGCTCATTGTCATTGATGTCTCCAAATAAATATCACTAGAAAAAAGTTTAAACAAATACAAATGCAGCTACTTTGTTGTTATAAAAGTGACAATGCCCTCTAAGCCGGTGTTTGGAGGATATAAACAGCATGTGCACGGTTTGTCTCGGGCCTAACACCCGTACCAGTATCTTCTTAACACTGGCTTCACGGGAATTATCAAATCACTATACTTCGTTACTATATTTCTACTATACTTTATTACTGTATTTCAACTGTACCTCATTAGCGTATCTCTACTGTACTTCATAATCCAGGGGAAGAGATGGGGGCTCAGAACTGTAGGACAATTATTACTAAAACAATAACATTAGATTAACTTCTATTTGTATTACTATAACAATTGCAATAGAGGGATTTCTATATTGTAAACCTACAGAGAGGGATTTTGTATTGTATACCTACGGCAAGAGAGAGAGAGAGATTTACATGAAATGAGACAAAATGTGTTACTGTGTCAAGCCTAGGTTCATATATTTTCTGGACTTCAGCTACTCCGACTGCATACACACATCATTTAATTCTAGAAAATAAAATACCTGATAACAGCTGAACTCAATGTTCTTGGGCTATTTTTCTGATACATCCCTCTCGTCGTGACCTTGAACACAAAACTCTTTGGTCTGATGGGTCCCTTTAGTGGTGACCTTGAACACAACACTCTCTGGATCATTGGCGTTGGAAAGAGCACAAACAGATCTGGGAACTGATTCAGGCTTTCAGTCAAAACAGACAGTCATAAAATAAATGATAAGGAACAAGGTTTTGAAGTGTCTGTCCTATATCTAGGCCATATAAGAAAGCTGAAAATATATATATATAATAATTTTGGACACATACTTAGCTTGTTTTTTGGTTGTTGGCACAAAACTATTTCCATTCATTTTTTTTAACCGGTACGGGTTACCTTCAGACTAGTCCAGTGACACTTGTGGGGGTCGTAGAGCAAAACGGAGAACACCAATGTATAACGCCATAACAAAACCATAATAACAGTGTAATTACAGTTGTGGTCACTAATATTGGCACACTTGCATGATTCAATATTTGTTTTAATTAAGTTGAAATTGAAAAAACTTTGTGTTCACACGTATTTGTTTGATTTACGACTGTACAGGACCAAGAAAAACAAGTCAAAAAAATATTCAGAATTCATTCGTTTACAATTTATCTCTCCTGTGGTAAATCGCAGGTAGCATGGCTGACACGAACCACGTGGTATACTGTACAACGAAGAAGAGCTGTAACTTACTGGTCTGGACAAGAAGCCGTTAATGCAAAATTCTCTCTACTGTACAACGAAGAAGAGCTGTAACTTACTGGTCTGGACAAGAAGCCGTTAATGCAATATTCTCTCAGAAATTGAGCAGACATTGATTGGTTGTTTCAAATATTTTATTTCCTCGGGGGTTGAGACCTCTCATTGTTTGGATTTGAAAATACAACAGTTTTAATGGAAGGTGACGGCTCTCAGGGGCTGTGCGTGTGAGAAAGGGTGCGTTCCACACCTAAAGCGAGGCGACGTAACAACCAATGGTTGCGTGCCACGTCACCAACTGTGTCATCGACTGGAGAACATATGCTGTGGTTAGCTGATACTTATCTATCCAGGCGTTGTAAGATCTGTCAGGAGTCAACAATGTCTAAGCATAGGAATGCAACAAGGAGGAGAATCAACAGTAAAAGCACAGCCCCCTTCATTATCAACGCATCGTGCGAACAACTGAAGTCAGCAGGACGTTGAGTTAGTATCAGCCAGACTTGTTGCTGGGTTACAGGGTTAAATATTCATTCAACCAGTTTAGATAAGAGAAAACAGAACCTTCTGCTCCATTGTTACACTCCCATTATAAAGTGGAAGGGTTCCAATATATTAGAACACAACTGTACTTTAGAATGTTCTGCTCCATTGTTACACTCCCATTATAAAGTGGAAGGGTTCCATTATATTAGAACACAACTGTACTTTAGAATGTTCTGCTCCATTGTTACACTCCCATTGTAAAGTGGAAGGGTTCCATTATATTAGAACACAACTGTACTTTAGAACTAGAAGAGACTCAATATCAAAATAAGAAATTATGGTCAACTTAATAGACACACATAGGCTGGGATTCAATCCAATACTATACAGACACACATAGGCTGGGATTCAATCCAATACTATATAGAGACACAACAGGCTGGGATTCAATCCAATACTGTATAGAAACACATAGGCTGGGATTCAATCCAATAATGTATAGAAACACACAGGCTGGGATTCAATCTAATACTGTATAGAAACACATAGGCTGGGATTCAATCCAATACTATACAGAGACACCACAGGCTGGGATTAAATCCAATATTATAAAGAAACACACAGGCTGGGATTCAATCCAATACTATAAAGAAACACACAGGCTGGGATTCAATCCAATACTGTATAGAAACACATAGGCTGGATTCAATCCAATACTATATAGACACACACAGGCTGGGATTCAATCCAATTGTGTATAGACACACATAGGCTGGGATTCAATACAAGGGGTGTTAAGAGCACTAGACAGCTGACAATACAACTTCAGCAGACATTCGTATGCATTTACCATAATTGTGATCTCTGTGAATAGGAAATTGCCTTGGAGGCATTATCAGCTTTCTAGTACACTGCTCTGTAACACACCTTGGATTGAATCCAGGTGTGTTGTTCTTTACTGCTACCTGAGGTCAGAGCATTGGGCAGTAACTGAAAGGTCGCTGGTTCAACTCAAGGTGCAGACAAGGTGAAACATTATCCGTGTGCCCTTGAGCAAGGCACTTAACTTCACTTTCTCAGGGATGCCGTTTTTAATCATGGCAGTTATCTACAGTATCTCTTCCCTGTTTGGAAACATGTAGAACTAGTTTCATCATCGTTCCATTGGATAATAATGGACATGTGGTAACATACAGAACTAGTTCAACATCGTTCCATTGGATAATAATGGACATGTGGTAACATACAGAACTAGTTCAACATCGTTCCATTGGATAATATTGGACATGTGATGAAAGATAAGATAGGTATCTAAAGAGACATCGACACATGTAGGATGAGGGATGAGGCAAAAGGAACGGCAAATACGTCTGGTTACACAATCGATTGGTAAAAGTATTGCAAATTTAGAAATCAAATTTGACTAAACTAAATAAAAAGAAGAAGAATCTACACTATGAAAGCTTTGGAGCACCTAAAATGAAATTTTGGGATAAAAAGGCAAACTCAGCTCCATCATTCATTGAATCAGATGGCTCATTTATCGCAAACCCCACTGACATTGCCAACTACTTTAATTATTTTTTAATTGGCAAGAGTAGCAAACTACACATCCAAGTATATCTGACTAAATTATGAAAGACAAGCATTGTAATTTTGAATTACTTTGTCACGCCCTGACCTTAGAGATCCTTATTTATTCTCTATGTTTGGTTAGGTCAGGGTGTGACTCGGGTGGGAAAATCTATGTTTTCTATTTCTTTGTTGTTTTGCCGAGTGTGGTTCCCAATCAGAGGCAGTTGTCTATCGTTGTCTCTGATTGGGGATCATATATAAGTTGTGATTTTCCTTTTTGGGTTTTGTGGGGTGTTATTTTCTGTTTAGTGTCTGTGCCTGACGGAACTGTAAGCTTTCATTTTTGATTTGTTAATTTTGTTTGAGTGTTTCTTGAATAGTAAATATCATGAACACTTTCCACGCTGTGCTTTGGTCCTTCCACTGACGACGAGCGTTACAGACATAAAGTGAATGTGGAAGAGGTGAAAAAAGTGTTGTTGTCTATCAACAATGACAAGCCACCGAGGTCTGACAACATAGATGGAATATTACTGAGGATAATAGCGGACGATATTGCCACTCCTATTTGCCATATTTTCAATTTAAGCCTACTAGAAGGTTTGTGCCCTCAGGCCTGGAGGGAAGCAAAAGTCCTTCCGCTACCTAAGAATAGTAAAGCTCCCTTTCATTGACAACAGAATTTCAACATGCTTATAGGGAAGGACATTCTACAAGCACAGCACTTACACACATGACTGATGATTGGCTGAGAGAAACTGATGATTAAAACATTCTGGGGGATGTTTTTGTTAGACTTCTGTGCAGCTTTGACATTATCAATCATAGTCTGCTGCTGGAAAAACGTTATGGCTTTACACCCCCTGTTAACTTTTGCTCCTGATTGGGGCAGCGGTCTAAGGCATTGCATGTCAGTGCTTAGAGGTGTCACTGCAGTCCCTGGTTCGAATCCAGGCTGCATCACATCCGTCTGTGATTGGTAGTTTCATAGGGAGGCGCACAATTGGTGTCATCCGGGGTAAGCCATCATTGTCAATAAGAATTTGTTCTTAACACACTTGCCTAGTTAAATAATGTTAAAATTAAATATATATATATTGTGGATGAAGAGTTACCTGTCTAACAGACAATAGAGGGTGTTCTTTAATGAAATCCATGTAGAATCAGGAAATCCCCAGGACAGCTGTCTAGGTACCTTAATTTTTTCAATGTTTACTAACGACATTGAGTAAAGCCAGTGTGTCTATGTATGCGGATGACTCAACACTATACACGTCAGCTACTACAGCGACTGAAATGATAGCAACTCTTAACAAAGAGCTGCAGTTAGTTTCAGAGTGGGTGGCAAGGAATAAGTTAGTCCTAAATATTTCTAAAAATAAAAACATGGTATTTGGGACAAAACATTCACTAAACCCTAAACCTCAATTAAATCTTGTAATAGATAATGTGGACGTTGAGGAAGTTGAGGTGACTAAACTGCTTGGAGTAACCCTGTATTGTAAACTGTCATGGTCAAAGCATATTGATACAACAGTAACTAAGATGGGGATAAGTCTCTCCATAATAAAGTGCTGCTCTAACTTCTTAACAGCACTATAAACAAGGCAGGTCCTACAGGCCCAAGTTGTCGCACCTGGACTACTGTTCAGTTGTGTGGTCAGGTGCCACAAAAATGTACTTAGGAAAATTGCAATTGGCTCAGAACAGGGCAGCATAGCTGGCCCTTGGATATACACAGAGAGCTAACATTAACAATATGCATGTGAATCTCTCCAGGCTCAAAGTAGAGGAGCGATTGACGTCATCACTATTTGTATTTGTGAGAGGTGTTGACATGTTGATAGCACAAAGCTGTCTGTTTAAATGACTGGCACACAGCTCAGACACCCATGCAACACCCCACAAGACATGCCACCAGAGGTCTCTTCACAGTCCCCAAGTCCAAAACAGACTATGGTGGCACACAGAATTGCATAGAGCCATGACTACTTGGAACTCCATTCCACATCAAGTAACTGATGTAAGCAGTAAAATTTGATTTGAAAAACAGATTAAAATACACCTTATGGAAAAGCAGGGACTGTTAAGCAACACAAACATAAGCACAGACATGCATACATACACACGATAACATACAAACTATACACACACGTACACATGGATTTTGTATTATATGTGCTAGTGGTGGAGTAGGGGGCTGAGGGCACATAGTTTGTTCTGACATCTGTGAATGTATTGTCATGATTTAAAAATTGTATAGCTGCCTTAATTTTGCTGGACCCCAGAAAGAGTAGCTGCTGGCTTGGCAGGAACTAATGGGGATCCTTAATACTTACAAATACCTGTCAGATTATTTTGGCAAAGGAAAAACGCTTACTAACAAGGATGTAAACAAATTTATGCACAAAATTTGAGAGAAAAAATGTTTGTGCATATGGAATCTTTAATTTCATTCCTTGAAATGTGGATCCAATACATTACATCTTGCGATTCTATTTTTGTTCAGTGTATATTTTTCACACCAGACACAAACATACACATATGAACAACAACTCACAGACACAAACAGTGATCTGATCTGCCTAAACCTGCATGGTCACACCTCCATCCCTAGTGCTTCCCTTACTGTTTGCCACATGGCCTTAAATTGTACTAATTTGTTTTTCTTGGTCGCCCATGCTATTTCAATATTTCAATAATAAATCATTAGATTTTTCCATTGTGTTATTGATGGCGAATTGATTTTCAAGTTTTTAGTTAAAAAAAATTCAAGATGAGAACAGGATAGTCCAGCGAATTGGGTATCTAACTACACACCCATATGCCATGTCTTGAAATATCTAGACAGACTGATTAAAAGTAAGTTTACATTGTAGTACTTCTGAGAACTTTCTCGCTCTGCCCACAACTTTTGGACTTTATAGCATTCTCAGAAAGCATGGATTATTGAGTCATTGTTAGATTTACACTTAAGACATGACTCTGCCATTGTTCTGAAGAATTTGTGAATATTGTCTCTTATATAATACATTCTATACATTAGTTTATACTGGATGAAGTTTACATTTTCGTTGAACTAATAGCCTGAGTGCAACTAATACATCTACTTGTCACTCAGTTCATTTGTGGAATTTCTTTCCTTCTTAATGCGTTTGAATCAATCAGTTGCGTTGTGACAAGGTAGTGGTGGTGTACAGAAGCCCTATTTGGTAAAAGACGAAGTCCATATTATGGCAAGAACAACTCAACTAAGAGAAACGACAATCCATCATCACTTTAAGACGGTCATGAAGGTCAATCAATCTTTGAAAGTTTCTTCAAGTGCATCAAGCGCTATGATGAAACTGGCTCTTGTGAGGACTGCCACAGGAAAGGAAGTCCCAGAGTTACCTCTGCTGCAGAGGATACGTTCATTAGAGTTAACTGCACCACAGATTGCAGCCTAAATAAATCCTTCAGAGTTCAAGTAACAGACACATCTCAAAATCAACTGTTCAGAGGAGTCTGCGGGAATCGGGCCTTCATGATTGAATTGCTGCAAAGAAACCACTATTAAAGGACAACAATAAGAAGAAGTGACTTGCTTGGGCCAAGAAACACGAGTAATGGACATTAGACCGGTGGAAATCTGTCCTTTGGTCTGATGAGTCCAACTTTTTTGGTTGTGAGATGCAGAGTAGGTGAATGGATGATCTCTGCATGTGTGGTTCCCACCATGAAGCATAGAGGAAGAGGTGTGATGGTGTTGGGGTGCTTGCTGGTGACACTGTCTGTGATTTATTTAGAATTCAAGGCACCCTTAACCAGCTTGGCTACCACAGATCTGTAGCGATACACCATCCCATGTGGTTTGGGCTTAGTGGGACTATCATTTGTTTTTCAACAGGACAATGACCCAACACACCTCCAGGCTGTGTAAGGGCTATTTAACCAAGAAAGAGAGTGATGGACTGCTGCATCAGATGTCCTGGCCTCCACAATCACCCAAACTCAACCCAATTGAAATGGTTTGGGATGAGTTGGACTGCAGAGCGAAGGAAAAGCAGCCAACAAGTGTTCAGCATATGTGGGAACTCCTTCAAGACTGTTGGAAAAGCAATCCTCATGAAGCTGGTTGAGAGAATGCCAAAAGTGTGCAAAGCTGTCATCAAGGCAAAAGGTGGCTACTTTGAAGGATCTAAAATCTAAAATATATTTTGATTTGTTTAACACTGTTTTGGTTACTACATGATTACATACAGTTGACGTCGGAATTTACATACACTTAGGTTGGAGTCATTAAAACTCGTTTTTCAACCTCTACAAATTTCTTGTTAATAAACTATAGTTTTGGCAAGTCAGTTAGGACATCTACCTTGTGCATGACAAAAGTAATTTTTCCAACAACTGTTTACAGACAGATTATTTCACTTATAATTCACTGCATCACAATTCCATTGGGTCAGAAGTTTACATACACTAAGTTGACTGTGCCTTTAAACAGCTTGGAAAATTCCAGAAATTTATGTCATGCCTTTAGAAGCTTCTGCTACGCTAATTGACATCATTTGAGTCAATTGGAGGTGTACCTGTGGATGTATTTCAAGGTCTACCTTCAAACTCAGTGTCTCATGGGAAAATCAAAAGAACTCAGCCAACACCTCAGAAAATAATTTGTAGACCTCCACAAGTCTGGTTCATCCTTGTGAGAAAATTCCAAACGCCTGAAGGTACCACGTTCATCTGTACAAACAATAGTACGCAAGTATAAACACCATGGAACCACGCAGCCGTCAAACCGCTCAGGAAGGAGATGCGTTATGTCTCTTAGAGATGAACATACTTTGGTGCGAAAGGTGCAAATCAATCCCAGAACAACAGCAAAGGACCTTGTGAAGATGATGGATGGAACAGGTACAAAAGTATCTATATCCACAGTAACACGAGTCCTGTATCGACATAACCTGAAAGGCCGCTCAGAAAGGAGCTGCTCCAAAACCGTCATAAAAAAACAGGCTACGGTTTGCAACTGCACATGGGGACAAAGATCGTACTTTTTGGAGAAATGCCCTCTGGTCTGATGAAAGAAAAATAGAACTGTTTGGCCTTAATGACCATCGTTATGTTTGAAGGCGAAAGGGGGAGGCTTACAAGTCGAAGAACACCGTCACAATCCGTGAAGCACGGGGGTGGCAGCATCCTGTTGTGAAGGTGCTTTGCTGCAGGATTGACTGGTGCACTTCACAAAATAGATGGCTTCATGAGGATGGAAAATTATGTGGATATATTGAAGCAACATCTCAGACATCAGTCAGCAAGTTAAAGCTTTGTCGCAATTGGGTCGTCCAAATGGACAATAACCCCAAGCATACTTTCAAAGTTGTGGCAAAATGAATTAAGGACAACAAAGTCAAGGTATTGGAGTGGCCATCACAAAGCCCTGACCTCAATCCTATAGAAAATGTGTGGGCAGAACTGAAAAAGTGTGTGTGAGCAAGGAGGCCTACAAACCTGACTCAGTTACACCAGCTCTGTCAGGAGGAGTGGGCCAAAATTCACCAAACTTATTGTGGGAAGCTTGTGGAAGGCTACCCAAAACGTTTGACCCAAGTTAAACAATTTAAAGCCAATGCTACCAAATAATAATTGAGCGTATGTAAACTTCTGACCCACTGGGAATGTGATGAAAGAAAATAAAAGCTGAAATAAATCCTTCTCTTAACTATTTTTCTGACATTTCACATTCTTAAAATAAGATGGTGATCCCAAGTGACCTAAGACAGTTAATCTTTACTAGGGTTAAATGTCAGGAATTATTAAAAACTGAGTTTAAATGTATTTGGCTAAGGTGTATATAAACATCCGACTTCAACTCTATGTGCTATTTCATAGTTTTGATATCTTCAGAATTGTTCTACAATGTTGAAAATAGTAAAAAATAAAGAAAAACCATTGAATGAGTAGATGTCAACTTTTGACGGGTTACATTTAGTTAATTTAGTTAGTTATTTAGTTACATTTAAAAATGTTGTTTTCAACATACCTTTTTTTTTCTGAATTAAACATTTGTCAGAGATTTTTTCTGAATTAAACATTTGTCAGAGATTTTTTCTGAATTAAACATTTGTCAGAGATTTTTTCTGAATTAAACATTTGTCATTTTTCTGTGGTCTACCTTCTGATTCTGGGAAAATAGCAAAAGCTATGAGGAGGAGGTTGATAACAGTCCCACCCAATCAGAATTCAGATTCTGCCTGTCCTGAATAAAAAATGTTTTGCCTAGTAGCATCACTCTTTGGTCGGCTGAGTCCCTCTAGAGGTGACCTTGAACACAACACTAGATGAGAACGGTGAGTTATGTTATTGTAATGTGTCTATTAGAAGTCGACCGATTAATTAGGGCCGATTTCAACTTTTCATAACAATCGGAAATCGGTATTTCTGGACACCGATTTGGCAAAAACATATTTTTACACCTTTATTTAACTAGGCAAGTCAGTTAAGAACACATTCTTATTTACAATGACGGCCTATGAACGGTGGGTTAACTGCCTTGTTCAGGGGCAGAACGACAGATTTTTACCTTGTCAGCTCAGGGATTCAATCTTGCAACCTTACGGTTAACTAGTCCAACACGCTAACCACCTGCTTTCCATTGCACTCCACGAGGAGCCTGCCTGTTACGCGAATGCAGTAAGAAGCCAAGGAAAGTTGCTAGCTAGTATTAAACTTATCTTAGAAAAAACAATCAATCAATCAATCATAATCACTAGTCAACTACACACGGTTGATGATATTACTAGTTTATCTAGCGTGTCCTGCGTTGCATATAATCGATGCGGTGGCAATCGCAAAAAAGGACTGTCGTAGCTCCAACGTGTACCTAACCATAAACATCAATGCCTTTCTTAAAATCAGTACACAAGTATATATTTTTAAACCTGCATATTTAGCTAAAAKAAATCCAGGTTAGCAGGCAATATTAACCAGGTGAAATTGTGTCACTTCTGTTGCGTTCATTGCACGCAGAGTCAGGGTATATGCAACAGTTTGGGCCGCCTGGCTTATTGCGAACTAATTTGCCAGAATTTTACATAATTATGACATAACATTGAAGGTTGTGCAATGTAACAGGAATATTTAGACTTATGGATAACACCCGTTAGATAAAATA
>NW_019944450.1:18788-32382 GCF_002910315.2 Salvelinus sp. IW2-2015 | reverse complement strand
CACCCGTTAGATAAAATATGGAACGGTTCCGTATTTCAATGAAAGAATAAACGTTTTGTTTTCGAGATAATAGTTTCCGGATTCGACCATATTAATGACCTAAGGCTCGTATTTGTGTGTGTTATTATGTTATAATTAAGTCTATGATTTGATAGAGCAGTCTGACTGAGCGATGGTGGGCACCAGCAGGCTCGTAAGCATTCATTCAAACAGCAATTTCGTGTATTTTGCCAGCAGCTCTTCTCAATGCTTCGAGCATTGCGCTGTTTATGACTTCAAGCCTATCAACTCCCGAGATTAGGCTGGTGTAACCGATGTGAAATGGTGCGCGCTAATAGCGTTTCAATCGTCACTCGCTCTGAGACTTGGAGTAGTTGTTGCCCTTGCTCTGCAAGGGCCGCGGCTTTTGTGGAGAGATGGGTAACGCTGCTTCGAGGGTGGCTGTTGTCGATGTGTTCCTGGTTCGAGCCCAGGTAGGGGCGAGGAGAGGGACGGAAGCTATACTGTTACACTGGCAATACTAAAGTGCCTATAAGAACATCCAATAGCCAAAGGTATATGAAACACAAATGGTATAGAGAGAAATTGTCCTACAATTCCTATAATAACAACAACCTAAATCTTCTTACCTTGGAATATTGAAGACTCATGTTAGCCTGTTGAGTACAGAGGGCGCTGTTTTCACTTTGGGGGAAAAACGTGCCCAATTTATTAAACGGCCTCGTACTCAATTCTTGCTCGTACAATATGCATATTATTATTACTATTGGATAGAAAACACTCTCTAGTTTCTAAAACCGTTTGAATTATATCTGTGAGTAAAACAGAACTCATTTGGCACAAACTTCCTGACCAGGAAGTGGAAAGTCTGAAATCGAGGCTCTGTTCAGGGTCCTGCCTATAAATGGGCATGATACGTATTAGTATACATGCACGTCATACACCTTCCCCTGGATGTCAAGAGGCGGTGAGAGAAGAAATGGAGTGTTTATCTTGGTCTGAAGTGGAATAAAAGCTCTTGGAATGACGTGTCACCCATTTCCTGTTTTCAGGAAGGCGCGAGAAGGAACCGGGGATTGCCTTATGAAAAGCTTTCGTTATAGGCGACTACTATCTCCGGCTTTGATTTTATTTGATACATGTTACCATATCATTGTAAAGTATGTTTTTTCAATATAGTTTAATCAGATTATTGAAATTTTTTCGGGAGTTTTGCCGTGTTCCGTTCTCTTCCGTTTGTTGACATGGAGAGATTCGTGCCACTTGGCTAGTGTGCTTGCTAAATCGAGAGGGAAAGAGGCCGTTCTAAATCCAAACAACGATTGTTCTTGACAAAGGACCCCTTGTCCAACATTCTGATGAAAGATCAGCAAAAGTAGGAAACATTTTATGATGCTATTTCATATATCTGTCGTACATGTGAACTAGTCGTTGGCGCCCAGATTTTGGGTACTCTCTAGCTATACCGAAGCTGTATGTCGTAATGAAGTTATTTTTAGAATTCTAACAAGGCGATTTCATTAAGAACTAATGGATCTATCATTTCCTATACAACATGTATTTTTTCGTTATGTTTATGAATAGCTATTTGGTCAGAATATGTGTGTCAGAAAGAAATCCGGACGTTGTGGGAAAAAGTAGCTACGTTAGCACAATGTATAACCACTGATTTCAGCTCTAAATATGCACATTTTCGAACAAAACATAAGTGTATGTATAACCTGATGTTATAGGACTGTCATCTGATGAACCTTATCAAGGTTAGTCAAAAATTATATATCTTTTACTGGTTTGTTACGATCGCTAACTTTTGCTGCTGGGAAATGGCTTGTGTTTCTGGCTATTGTGGTAAGCTAACATAACGCTATATTGTGTTTTCGCTGTAAAACACTTAATAAATCGGAAATATTGTCTGGAATCACAAGATGCCTGTCTTTCATTTGCTGTACACTATGTATTTTTCAGAAATGTTTTATGATGAGTATTTAGGTATTTGGCGTTGGTGTCTGTAATTATTCTGTCTGCTTGCGGTGCAATTTCTGATTGAAGCTGCAATGTAAACTATGATTTATACCTGAAATATGCACATTTTTCGAACAAGATTTATTGAATAACATGTTATAAGACTGTCATCTGATGAAGTTGTTTGTTGGTTAGTTTGGTTGGTTCTTGGTTAGTTAGGTTGGCTTTGTGCATGCTACCTGTGCTGTGAAAAATGTCTGTCCTTTTTTGTATTTGGTGGTGAGCAAACATAAATATACGTGCTGTTTTTGCTGTAAAACATTTTAAAATCGGACATGTTGGCTGGATTCACAAGATGTTTATCTTTCAATTGCTGTATTCGACTTGTTAATATGTGAAAGTTAAATATTTCTAAAAAATATTTTTGAATTTCGTGTGCTGCGAAGGCAGCGGGGGGCGAGAAAGGTAAAAAAATCCCGGGGCGAGTAAGTTTAAAAGATATTACTAAAAATATTTATTATCATGCAATCACAAGTGAAATATACCAAAACATAGCTTAGCTTGTTGTTAATCCACCTATCGTGTCAGATTTTGAAAATTTGCTTCGCAACGAAAGCAATCGAAGCTTTTGTGAGTCTATCAATCAATGCTAGAACAGTTAGCCTTATATTAGCTTGGTTAGCTTGGTCACGAAAGTCAGAAAAGCAATAAAATGAATCGGTTACCTTTGATAATCTTCAGATGTTTGCACTCACGAGACTCCCAGTTACACAACAAACGTTATTTTTGTTCGATAAATATTACTTATATAACAAAAAAACGCCATTTGGGTTGCGCGTTATGTTCAGAAAACCAAAGCGTCGTTCCGTTCGACGAACATTCCAAAAAGTATCCGTAATGGTCGTAGAAACATGTCAAATGTTTTTTATAATCAATCCTCCGGTTGTTTTTAACAAACATAATTGATAATATTTCAACCGGACCATAACCTATTCAATAAGAGAGAAAATGCAAATGGAGAGCTCCTCTCTCGCGCGCAGGAACTATTCAGAGGACACCTGACTACTTTTGAAAGATCTCGCTCATTTTTAAAAATAAAAGCCTGAAACTATGTCTAAAGCCTGGTCACAGCCTGAGGAAGCCATTGGAAAAGGAATCTGGTTGATACCCCTTTAAATGGAAGAAAGACAGGCCAGGAAACACAAAAATATATATATCACTTCCGGGTTAGATTTTCTCAGGTTTTCGCCTGCAGAATCAGTTTTGTTATACTCACAGACAATATTTTGACAGTTTTGGAAACTTTGGAGTGTTTTCTATCCTAATCTGTAAATTATATGCATATTCTACAATCTGGACCGAGAAATTGTCTGTTTACCTTGGGAACGTTATAAAAAAAAAAAAAAAAAGAAATCTGACCCTTAGCGTCAAGAGATTAAACTCTGTAGAGTTTTTACCCATCTACCAATAGGTGCCCTTCTTTGCGAGCCATTGTAAAACCTCCCAGGTTTTTTGTGGTTTAATCTTTGAAATTCATAGCTCGAACAAAGGACCTTACAGATAATTGTATGTGTTAGATACAGAGATAAGGTAGTTATTCAAAACTCATGATAAACACTATTATTCCACATATAGTGAGTCCCTGCAAATTATTTGTGAATAGTTAAGGAATTCTTTACTCCTGAACTTTAGGCTTGCCATAACAAAGGGGTTGAACAGTTACGGACTCAAGACATTTCAGCTTTTAATTATTTATTAATTTGTAAACTCACTCACACTACATTATCCCTTTCCCCCCCCCCCCCCCCCACACACAATGTTGTTTGTTTTACTCTTAGTATTATCTATCCTGATCCTATCCTATCTATCTTTTCAGGATTGCTTTCATTTTCTCCGAAAACTTGGTTGATTTTGAATTCATCTGTCTTTTTTTCCCAATGCTGTCAAAATCTGTCTGGTGGCCACAGATTCATTTAACCCTACATAACTGGCTGTATGGTAGACCATTCTTGAGGAGAAGGGGATGCATACTATCTGCACATAGCAAGGTATTTCGATCTGTGGGCTTTGTGTATAAGTCTGTGTGTAATGCATCATTCTTTTTGATGATCCATAAGTCCAGGTAGTTTAGTTCTCATCAGTCTGCATGGTGAATTTGAGCTATTCAGAGCTCTCCTTTAGTAGAGTTTGGAATACATTTAGTTCCTGCTGACTTCCTTCCCAGAGCACATAGACATCATCTATGTATCTCTTCCATAAGAGGGGGTGTGTCTCTGTGTTATAAAGGAGTGCTTCCTCATATTGTCCCACATACAGGTTTGCATAGTTGGGAAAAGGGGGAGCCCACGGCTACACCCTGAATTTGAAGGAAAAAGTCTGACTCAAAGGCAAAGTAGTTATGGGACAATACCAGTTCAGTAAGTTGTAAGATGCAATCATTGGATGGAGCAAGGGTAGAGTCTCTCTGCAGAAGGAAGTGTTGTAGCGCCTGCAAGCCTACAGGGTGTGGGATGTTAGTGTACAAGCTCTCCACATCAAAAGTAGCCAGCAGGGTGCCCTCTGGTATCCTTCCTAAGCCCTCTATCAATGAGATCATGTGACTAGTGTCTTTGACATAAGATAGTCGATTGCTGCTAAAAATGGTCTACCTGGATGAGGAGACACTTGTTTGTGTAATTTAGTTAGAGCTAGAGCTAGAGCTGTCTGTGAGCTGTCTTGGTTGCTCTACCAAGGAGAGGAGGTAACATGGAGATCCTACTACTACAAAGGGAGGCTTACTGGATATCCTATCTAAAAACATTGACCCCTAGTGGTCTGAATATTGACTTTGATCTCAGGACCTTCTTATGAACAATTGTCTCTTTTATGAACAAGTCTTATAAATGTATATATTATTTCTACAGCTTATCAGCGTACACCCAATATGTTGCCCCTGTTGATGATGCTTATTATGCATTAAGGTTGAACCAAAATATTACAAATATGAAATGAAAAACGAAACAATTAAATACGTGAAATTGAATTAAACGGCAATGCATGTTGATGCTAATATTATGTTGTCATGCCCTGACCTTAGTTATCTATGTTTTCTGTATTATTTTGGTCAGGTCAGGSTGTGACGAGGGTGGGTATGCTTGTTAGTCCTGTCTAGGGTTTTTGTATGTCTAGGGTGTTTGTTAGTCTAGGCATATTGTAGGTCTATGGTGGCCTAGATTGGTTCCCAATAAGAGGCAGCTGTTTATCGTTGTCTCTGATTGGGGATCCTATTTAGGTTGCCATTTCTCCATTTAGGTTTTGTGGGTTATTGTCTATTTGTAGTTGCATGTCAGCACTTGTTGTGATATAGCTTCACGTTCGTTTTGTTAGTTTGTTTAGTGTTTATTTGTTAATTAACCTTTCACGAGCCTCTACCCCGGGTCCGGGATCACCCCCCACCCCCCCCACACACTGATTAGCATAGCTAGCATAGCTTCACAAGTAGATAGTAGCATCTAAATATCATTAAATCACAAGTCCAAGACACCAGATGAAAGATACAGATCTTGTGAATAAAGCCACCATTTATCAGATTTAAATGTTTTTACAGGGAAGACATAAAGGGATTATGTTAAATCTATTAGCTAGAACAGTTTACGCAATAAATACCACCATATTTCAACTCCATCAGTTTCTTACTCCTCGGTGCTATCACCAATCTGGCTCAAACTAAGATCATTGATAGCCTAATAACGTATAAAAAAAAAACCATCAGATCGACAGTCTGATAACATATTCATCGTATTAGGATAGTTTTTTGTTAGAAAAAAGTGCATGATTTCAGGTAGAAATCACAGTTTACAATTGCACCGACCATCACAAATCCGACTAGAATTACTAGATAGGAGCAACGTGTATGACCAATTTACTCATCATTAAAACATTTCATAAAACAAGACCAAAGCATAGCCAATGGAAAAGACCCATTCTTGTGATTTCAGGACGCATTTTCATGATTTTCTAAGCGTTTTTCAGCGAAAACACAATAAATCGATAAGTCTAGCATACCACATGTGACAAACGTTAACAGAGCATCGATTCCAGCCAAAGAGCGCTTATAACGTAATCAACCGCCAAAATATATTAATTTTTTTCACTAACCTTCTCAGAATTCTCTCCGATGACACTCCTGAACATCATTTTACAACATACTATACAGTTTTTTCGAAAAGTGCATATTTAGCCATACAAAACCGTGGTTACACAATAAAAATACTAGGAAATCAAGCCTCCAATATGTCTGACATCATATCAGAGTGATCTAGGTTAATTGAAAGCAAATCATTATACTTGACTAAAAATAATTACAGGGTTGACAGGAATCGAAAGACAAATTAGTTCTTAATGCAACCGCTGATTTACTTTTTAAAAATTATCCTTACTTTTCAATACAGGTGTTCGCCAAGGTAAAGCTATACCAAACAAAAATGGCGAAAATGGTTTAAAATATTTCGACAGAAACAACAGATTTATCATATTAAATTATTGCGTTCTGTGAAGCTTTCTCTCCATTCATGATTCTTGGGCAATGTATTCCGTTTCTATGTTATAAACGTCTTTTTCGATTAATGTCCTCTTCCTTCGAAATCAACCACCTAACGATCGAACGGGACCCCATAAACGTGTCCAAAGTTTCAGACGTGCCACAAACAAAGAAATTACCTCAAAATCTCCACTAAACGGATTAAATTGCTATTAAAAACGGTTCAAAATTAACTACATTATGATGTTTTTAACAACTATAACGACTGAAAACATGACCGGAGAAATATGCTCGTTAGACAAGGATTTGGAATGAGGCAAGCCGATGTTCCTTCACGCTTTCAGGAGCGCGCGACGAGAAAAGGGCGGTCCCTGATACATTTTTGTGTTTTATAATGGCTGGGATTGTGCAATAGACTCCATTCAAAACGTGATGACGTACAGACACCCAGAGGAAGACGTAGGCAGTGTCGGTTTCTTCATAGCATTCACTGGCGCCTTAAAAAACAGACTCCAGATCAGGGTAAAAATTTCTGAAATCTGAACCCTGTCATGAAAAGTGCTGTAGATATTGTTCTGTACCACTCAGAGACAAAATTCCAACTTCTATAGAAACTAGAAGGTGTTTTCTTAGCCCAATAAAACAGATAATATGCATATTGTACGATCAAGAATTTAGCACGAGGCAGTTTAATTTGGAGACCCAAATATGCTAATGCGGAACAGCACCCCCTATAGTTGCAAGAAGTTTAGAACGTATTCATATTCCGCTGCGCCTTGGTCTCCTCGTTATGACGAGTGTGACATATGTACAATATTCAATTATGTTTCCACATGATAACAATAGCCTAATATATTCAATATGCCACTCAATTAATTATAATTAACGTAATAGTTATGACACACTCCTCACTATTGTCATTGGTTGCTACTAATTGCACTGTTTGTCTACATAACCTGGTTCAAGCATTCATGACATTACCCTGAAGAAGGCACCGTGATGCCGAAACGTTGGTGATTTACCCAATAAATAACTGGGAGTTTATATATGAAGTGTGTGACTGTATTCATTTTTATAGCTTATAGTTTATTCGCCGTTAGTCAGCACCTCTACATAAAATACTTTTCTCTGTGTGTGCGTCAGCTCATGTTTTTTATTTGACTAATAACAGCTTAATAACATATGATGTGATTTATGAAAACATTTTGAAAAGTTCCATTAAATAAGAATAACTGTACAGCTATACATCTGAACTAGATATATAATTAGACATGTATTGTTTTATGTTTACTACAGTTCCTTTACTAAAGGAGGCAGAGACATCAGACTTCGGTGAGTATGGCTCCATTCCTTTATGGTCAGAAAGATGATCAGATAATTAATAAACCCCAATTCCCTCTGTTGTCAAACAGTGAATGGTAAAAAATATATATACTAGGGAATACAGTATATGTACACTGTTACCAAGCCAGCCAATGTACAGAAATCTACATCATAAATAATACATATTTCAGAGTATACTGTCGAATCATTGAAAATCATGTTGCAAGATAATTTCAGCTTCTGTAGATGGATCATACCAAGGTGAAAGATCCACAACCATAGGTGTTGCATCAGCCTATCCCGTGGATAATGACAACTATGCAGGTAAGATAACAGTTGTGTTGTCCAAATAAACCTAGTGATAAAACAGTTAGGCTTAACTGTTGCTGTTAGCTGAATATGATCCTTGTGAATCTAAATCAATGACTTTGGTAGTTGATAATGATGTCCGTGTGAATTTAAATCAATGACTTTGGTAGTTGATAATGATGTCCGTGTGAATTTAAATCAATGACTTTGGTAGTCGATAATGATGTCCGTGTGAATTTAAATCAATGTCTTTGGTAGTTGATAATGATGTCCGTGTGGATTTAAATCAATGACTTTGGTAGTTGATAATGATGTCTGTGTGAATTTAAATCAATGTCTTTGGTAGCTGACAATGATGTCCCTGTGAATCTAATTGAATGACTTCGGTACCTGATAATGATAAAAATGTGTTACCATTTGTACTTCCACAGATTCAGTACAGCCAGCTGATCTGAGAATATTTCTGGTGGGGAAGACTGGAGCAGGGAAGAGTGCAACAGGAAACACCATCCTGGGGACAGGTGCCTTTACAGAAGAGGCCTCCTTTGTGTCTGTAACTGAAAAATGTGAGAAACAGAGAGGAGTGGTGGATGGGAGGAAGATTGATGTCATCGACACCCCGGGGCTCTATGACACAACAATGTCTCAAGAAGAGATGAAAAGTGAAATAGAAAAGGCCATCTACATGTCAGTTCCAGGACCCCACGCCTTCCTGCTGGTGATCAGACTGGGGAGGTTCACAGAGGAGGAGAGGAACACTGTGAAGTGGATCCAGGAGAACTTTGGAGAAGAAGCCTCAAAATACATCATAGTGCTGTTCACTGGTAAAGATCAGTTGAAGGGGAAAACAGTTGAAAAGTGTCTGAAACCTTGTGTTGCACTTACCAGACTGATCCAAAGCTGTTTGGGAAGGTACCATTGTCTCAATAATGATCAGAGGGATGACCGTCTTCAGGTCAAACAGCTGCTGAGGAAGATAGAAGAGATGGTGGCAATAAATGGAGGAGAGCACTACACCAATGAGATGTACCAGGAGGTTCAGAAGAAGTTGAGAGAGGAGGAGGAGAGAAAGAAACAGGAGATGGAGGAGGAGAGGAGGAGAAGGGAGGAGGAGATACAGGAGCAAGAAAGGAGGAGACAGGAGGAAGAACGGTGGAGACGGGCTAAAGAAAAAATTAAGAAAATATTAGTTTTATCTTCAGTAACAGTTGGGACTGCAGCACTTATTGCTGCTGAAACAGCAGTGGTTGTGGTAGCAGGACACATTCTGTTGTCTGGGGCAGCTGTATATAGTATAGTATCTTGGGTAAAGAAGAGAAGACAGTAAAAAACAGAAGTATGTTTTCTGCCCAGTGACCACAGATGGAAATTAGCTACTGTATACAGAAGCCGGTACAATACTTATGCTATTAACGTTAAGTATGGTCCTTGATGAATTAATAAACAAAGTAAGTTAAAAATAATTACATGTATACTGTAGGTGATAAAAAATAATACAATCAGATTAAACTTTTTGGGGTCATTTAATGAATCTATTTGTGATTCAAAAAGGGTTAAAGAGGTGAACTTCTAATATACATGGAAATATGAAACTATTTCAGTAGACTATTATTTAAACCTCTATGTTGTTATATACTGTATGTATGTATTGTACTCAGCTAAGGCAACTTTAAATATACTTTTAAAAACTTTACATTTCACCTAATTTTAACATTCAAAGTGCCTATTAAGTGCCAAATAAAGAAACAGGGTTGACTTAAACAGGGTTGTTGATTTCATCTTAATTCAGCCAGTTCTGTCATACTTTCCAGGTCCCAAACAGTTCGAACTTGTAATTTTAAAAATGAATCTCTCCAGAAATAAGTCTCTCACTGTTGTCGCCTGTTATCGACCCCCCTCAGCTCCCAGCTGTGCCCTGGACACCATATGTGAATTGATTGCCTCCCATCTAGCTTCAGAGTTCATTCTTTTAGGTGACCTAAACTGGGATATGCTAAACACCACGGCAGTTCTACAATCTAAGCTAGATGCCCTCAATCTCACACAAATCATCAAGGAACCCACCAGGTACAACCCTAAATCCGTAAACATGGGCACCCTCATAGACATTATCCTGACCAACGTGCCCTCCAAATACAACTCTGCTGTTTTCAAACCGGGTCTCAGCGATCACTGCCTCATTGCCTGTATCCGCTATGGGTCCACGGTCAAACGACCACCCCTCATCACTGTCAAACGCTCCCTAAAACACTTCTGCGAGCAGGCCTTTCTAATCGTCCTGGCCCGGGTATCCTGGAAGGATATTGACCTCATCCCGTCAGTCGAGGATAGTCGAGGATGCCTGGTTGTTCTATAAAAGTAATTTCCTCACCATCTTAGATAAGCATGCCCATTTCAAAAAATGTAAAATTAAGAACAGATATAGCCCTTGGTTCACTCCAGACCTGACTGCCCTTGACCAGCACAAAAACATCCTGTGGCAGACTGTAATAGCATCGAATAGTCCCCGCGATATGCAACTGTTCAGGGAAGTCAGGAACCAAAACACGCAGTCAGCCAGGAAAGCAAAGGCTAGCTTTTTCAAGCAGAAATTTGCATCCTGTAGCTCTAACTATAAGAAGTTTTGGGACACTGTAAAGTCCATGGAGAACAAGAGCACCTCCTCCCAGCTGCCCACTGCACTGAGGCTAGGTAACACGGTCACCACCGATAAATCCATGATAATCGAAAAATTCAATAAGCATTTCTCTATTGGCTACTCCAACCCCGGCCAACAGCTACTCGCCCGAGCCTCCCCAGGTTCTCCTTCACCCAAATCCAGATAGCAGATGTTCTGAAAGAGCTGCAAAACCTGGACCCGTACAAATCAGCTGGGCTAGACAATCTTGACACTCTCTTTCTAAAACTATCCGCCGCCATTGTTGCAACCCCTATTACCAGCCTGTTCAACCTCTCTTTCATGTCGTCTGAGATCCCTAAAGATTGGAAAGCTGCAGCGGTCATCCCCCTCTTCAAAGGGGGTGACACTCTAGACCCAAACTGTTACAGACCTATATCCATCCTACCTTGCCTATCTAAAGTCTTTGAAAGCCAAGTTAAACAAACAGATCACTGACCATTTCGAATCCCACCGTACTGTCTCCGCTGTGCAATCCGGTTTCAGAGCCGGTCACGGGTGCACCTCAGCCACGCTCAAGGTACTAAACAATATCATAACCACCATCGATAAAAGACAGTACTGTGCAGCCGTCTTCATCGACCTGGCCAAGGCTTTCGACTCTGTCAATCACTGTATTCTTATCGGCAGACTCAATAGCCTTGGTTTCTTTAAAACTTCTTGACGCACGGATCCCTTTAGCGGGATCATTTTCGTAAACAACCGCTGAATTGCAGAGCGCCAAATTCAAAAAAATACAAAAAATATTTATTTTCATGAAATCACAAGTGAAATATACCAAAACACAGCTTAGCTTGTTGTTAATCCACCTATCGTGTCAGATTTTGAAAATAATCTTTACAGCGAAAGCAATCCAAGCGTTTGTGAGTTTATCGATCACTAGACAAAACAGTAAGAACACCTAGCAGCCATGTAGAATGGTCAAGAAAGCCAGAAAAGCAATACAATTAATCGCTTACCTTTGATGATCTTCAGATGTTTGCACTCACGAGACTCCAAGTTACACAATAAATGTTCCTTTTGTTCGATTAAGATTTTTGTAATATCAAAATACCTCCATTTGTTTGGCGCGTTATGTTCAGTATTCCACAGCCTTAGGCAGGTCATCAAGGCTTGACGAAAATTCCATATAGTATCCGTAAAGGTCGTAAAAACATGTCAAATGTTTTTAATAATCAATCTTCAGGTTGTTTTTAACATCAATAATCGATAATATTTCAACCGGACTGTAAACTATTCAATGCTGGAGAGTAAGAAAATGTCAAGCAACGAGTGTCGCGCCCATGAACTAATGTAAGGACATCCGTGTATCCACTGAGGCGTTTTGATAAATCTCGCTAATTTTTCAAATCTGGTTGATTTCCCTTTAAATTGACGAAAGGCAGGCAATGGAACAGTGATTTTTCAAAAAAGAAGTCACTTCCGGGTTGGATTTCCTCAGGTTTTTGCCTGCAAAATCAGTTATGTTATGCTCACAGACAATATTTTGACAGTTTTGGAAACTTTAGAGTTTTCTATCCTACTCTGTCAATTATATGCATATTATAGCAACTGGACCTGAGAAATAGGCTGCTTACAATGGGAACGTTACTTTTCCAAACATAAAAATTCTGCCCCCTAGCTTCAAGAGGTTAACTTCTTGCAACTATAGGGGGTGCTGTTCCGCATTAGCATATTTGTGTCTCCAAATTAAACTGCCTCGTGCTAAATTCTTGATCGTACAATATGCATATTATTGTTATTATTGGATAGAAAACAGTCTATAGTTTCTATAGGAGTTGAAATTTTGTCTCTGAGTGGTACAGAACAATTTCTACAGCACTTTTCATGACAGGGTTCAGATTTCAGAAATTTTTCCCTCTGATCTGGGGTCTGTTTTTAAGGCGACAGTGAATGCTATGAAGAAACCGACACTGCCTACGTCTTCCTCTGGGTGTCTGTACGTCATCACGTTTTCAATGAACTCGATGGGATATTCCCAGCCATTATAAAAGCCCAAAATGTACAGAGACCCCCCTTTCTCATCGTGCGCCTGAAGCGTGAAGGCCATCGGACAGACTTTTCCTAAGCGTTTTAACCAAGCGAAAAATCACGGTTTTTGTAATCGGGCTACAATATGCACTTTTTCGAAACAAACCTGTACTATGTTGTTGTAAAATGACATGTTCAGGAGTGTCATCGGAAAGAATTCTGAGAAGGTTAGTGAAAAACAATGTATATCTTTTGGCGGGTGATTAGTTAACTTGCGCTCTTTGGCTGGAATCGATGCTCTGGTACGTTTTCGACATGTGGTACTGCTAACTTTACGGATTATTGTGTTTTGCTGTAAAACGCTTTAAGAAAATCTGATCATTGTCTGCGAATCCACACAGATTCGGGCTCTTTCCATCTCGCTATGCTTTGTTATTCTTATGAAATGTTTAAATGATGAGTAAATTGGTCATACCCGTTGTCCCACTCACGTCTAGTATTCTATGTGGATTTGTGGATGGGTCGGTGCCAATTGTAACTGTGATTCCTTACGCTGAAATATGCTTTTTTCTAACAAAATACTCCTATACCCCATGAATATGTTAAGACTGTCCTGATGGTTTTTTTATCGGTTATTGGCTATCACATGATCTAGTTTGAGCCGACATTGGTGATAGCAACCTGAGGAGTAAGAACTGAATGGAGTTTAGAAAATAGTGGTGTATTATTGCCTAACTGTTCTAGCTAATAGAATTAATCACTTTATACGTCTTCCCTGTAAAATCATTTAAAAATCTGAAAATTGGGGCTTTATTTCACAAGATCTGTAGTCC